>NW_022170511.1:8359842-8360389 GCF_008802855.1 Photinus pyralis
AAAATTTCAAAGAAATATCTCCATAAATATGAAGGTTGGCATTGAGTAGTCTGCGCAAAATATGGAGTTAAATGAAACTGATCGAAATGGGCAAATATAGACCATAACACCTATCAATTAGCGAAAACCCGAAGTCTCTAGGTGGCCCAGGGCCCGAGATCTCGATGGAACGGACGGACGGACGGACAGACAGACGGAAACACGAGCACAAAAGCTTTACCTCAACTTCGTTGTGTTACGCTAAACATGTAAACGCCCGATGCATTACACAAAAGAAGAAATAGATGGAACTATGCTGGAAGGTTTAAAATGATTTAACATAAGCTACTCTGGTTCTAATAATAAATGAGGAATAAAAGTTGGTTTTATCTTTCATGGTATTCTAATTAAAGGTCTCAACAAAACTGTGGAGCTTAGAACTGGTTTTATCCCTAATAGTATTCTAATGAAAGGTATCGACGAAATTGAAACATCTGGACTAGGATCTTTAAGTGCGAATACGTCGAGAACGGACTGTCGGAAGTTGTTACTCACAAAACAAATGAAT
>NW_022170511.1:8360489-8432122 GCF_008802855.1 Photinus pyralis
TAAAGCTGCGTCCAGATTACGCGCGCCGAACTGCGCAAAACGTTTGCGAGCGTTGCAGAAATGTTTTGCGCACACTGTCTTGTCTCTGGTTTGTGTGTGTGCTTGGCTATGTTTGCTAGGGTTCCCAATTGAACGGGTGAATATTTTTGAGTGACCATGGATGATGATGTGCAAATCTCTGCAGCAGCTTTTATTATTCTTTGCGACGCTATAAAGAAAAAGCAACGCAAGAGAAGACGCTATTGGATGACGAATTTATTTAAAAGTCGCAATATTTATAGTGGCAGCAACCTGTTGAACGATTTATCATTGTCACGCACTGGACAGTTCAAAAATTTTTGCCGTATATCTTGTGAAGATTTTGAATATCTGATACATCTAATTGGGCATAAAATAGCGAAGCAAGAAACTACATTCAGACAACCCATTCCTGTTAAAGAGAGACTGGCAGTTACTCTACGATTCCTGGCAACTGGGGATTCATACACAAGTTTGATGTACCTGTTCAAAATTTCTAAACAGAGCATATCTACCATAGTGACTGAAGTGTGCCAAGCTTTGTGTGACGCATTGAAAGACTACGTAAAGGTAAGAAATATTGCATTTATTCGTAGTGTTATCCATAAAAGGTGTGTGTGTGTGTGCATCACAACAAAATTTGTAAACGAGAATATTTGTAATCACTGCTTAAGGCGCGAATGTATTGTAATAATGTTGTACAGCACCCCATGAATCCTGAGATTGTGAGTTTGGACTTGGTTGAGGGGTGTCTTGGGAAAATGGATCCTGATACTGTTCATTGAATAAAAGGTGATCGGCGGCCCCAATATTTCCGGAACTATGTGAAGAGGAAGGTGTAGATGCCGAGGATCTTGTATTGGATCCACTACCATTATCGTATCTTCCAATTACAGCGTCAAATATAACGTTATTAATCTTGTGTATTGTAACAGCTCGGGTGCGTTCATCCATTTTTTGTAGCTGTGTTGTTATGTATTGACCAAAAGTATGACACTCGTCTTTTGGAGTGGTTGAGACCTTCTTAAGCAGATCGTATGCAGCAGACACTTTAGGATCTTCTTGTACACATTTTCGTTTCGGAAGTATTTTCTTGGGAGATACAAAAATTTTACGTTTTGCTGTTGGGATTTGAGGACTTGTCCCAACGGAAACTACACTACCCGATTCGATTTCATCATTTGCTACAACTGATTGAGGTTCTCTGTCTACACATTGCGATTCTGAATTGTTGAAAGTTTCATCAGTAGTGCTTTCTTCGTCCTAGAAAAATATTTTATTAAATGGCGTGTGTAGAATAGTATAGGTAGTGCAATTTTTATGGATTTCACTGCTTGTGTACTCATAGACCATAGTACTGAATTTACAGTGTATTTCACATTTTCAGATGCCATCTACTATAGAAGAGTGGACACAAACTTCCAAAATTTTCGAAGACGTGTGGCATTTCCCTCATTGCCTAGCGGCGTTAGATGGGAAACATATTATGTTACAAGCACCCATACAGAGTGGAAGCGAATATTACAACTATAAATCATTTCACAGTATAGTACTACTTGCTTTGGTAGATGGTCAATACAATTTTCTTTTTTGTGACGTTGGTGGTCAGGGTCGCATTTCGGATGGGGGAATTTTTAAAAATAGTTTATTATGGAGAAAAATCGAAAAGAGAGAACTTCCCATTCCGGAACCACGGATTCTTCCTGGCCGACAGAAACGGATTCCTTATGTGTTTGTTGCTGACGATGCTTTTGCCTTGCATGACAACATTATGAAGCCTTATTCAGGTTTACATGACAAAGGTACACCAGAAAGAATTTTCAATTATCGCTTGTCACGAGCACGAAGAATTGTCGAAAACGCGTTTGGCATATTGTCCGCTGTTTTTAGGGTTTTGAGAAAACCACTATTACTGGAGCCTGAGAAGGCACGGCTTGTTGTTTTAACCACTCTTTACTTGCATAATTTTTTAAGAAGCGGAAACTCAAATCAAATATATACTCCGCCTGGAACATTTGATAGCGAAGAGGATGGTTTATTAATAGAAGGAACATGGCGACGTGACGGTAATCCTGAAAATTCATTCTTGCCTATCAGAAGACTACCGCGAAAATCTCCTCTAAATGCACAACAAATTCGGAACGAACTAGCGGAGTATTTTTCGTCGAATGGTGCTGTATCATTTCAAGATAAATATGCTTAGGTAAATGCTACTATGTAAGTAGGCTGGAAATAAATATAATCTGAACTTACCGTTTCTGTATTTATTGAGCCCTTTACACTGTCCTTATCCCACAAAAATTTAAAGGCTTCGAAAGCAAACCATTTGCTTATATATATTTCGTTTCTACCTGCATATGTATACACAATTAGCTAAAATGGACATCAAAAGAAAATCAAAATACTACCTTTCCCCGTGCCTGTAGAATTCTTCATTTTGGCCTTTTCTCTTCTCATCGATGACAGCAACGATGCTACTTTCGCCTTTATTACTTCAACGTCGCTTTCCATTTCTGTTGCTATGTTCTTCCAAGCATCATGTTTTTTATTTCGTAAATGGTAATTACTGTTTTTCACGTCCCACAATTCTGATTTTGTTTCATACATGTTAATTAATTGCAGTGTTTTCTCCCGACTCCATTCAATTTCACTCATTGTGTTGCAGGAATGCGCACAACTACGTCCAAACTTCACTTAACTTTAAACGCGCGCTTAGCCGAATTTCTTTGATGTACCGACACTTGCCCGAACAAATTCGTGCAATGTGCATGCACGCAGTGGCGCGTTCGTGCGCATATACCCGTCCACATTACATGTTGCTGCAACGCTCGCAAACGTTTTGCGCAGTTCGGCGCGCGTAATCTGGACGCAGCCTTACCTTCTAAATGAGTATGCAGAAAAATAATTTCAGAATATTTACACTCAACGCAAAGAGTTTAAGAACAGAATACAAAATACAGGAGCTCATAACCTTTTTAAACTTCAAGTCTCCCGACCTGCTGTTTATTCAAGAGTCAAACCTAAATCAATTACCCAAACAGCTGAATTGCAAATCGCATACATTTTTCATGAATCCACGCATCACAAATTACAGCGGAACGTTGATAGCTACTAAAAACAACGCCAACCTGAAAGTAATTAAACACGATCTAATAGTAGAATCTTACCTTCAAAGTATCACCGTAGAGATCCAAAAGAAACAGGTGGTTTTTGTATCCATATACTTACCTATAAACGTAGGAATCGCAAAGCACGTTATATACTCCCTCAATAGATATCTGAAAACCGTAAACACCTCACAAGTGATCTTAGGCGGAGATTTTAACTGCACCCTCAATCCTCACCGAGATAGAATTGGTTCAACAGAAAGACACCATGATCTGGCAAACGAATTGCGCAAAGTGGTAACCGAAAGTGGTCTTACTGATTGTTGGGACTTCATCCGTAGGAATACAGCTGGACACACCTTTTACACCAAAACACATCCACCAACCGCTTCACGACTAGACCGTATCTATTGCTCACGTAATTTAGTCCACTTATTGAACAAGGCATCATTGCACACCACGTTTTCCGATCATCTCTCTTTGTCAGTAAGTCTAGACTTGGGTATTACAAAGAATCTACCACCATATTGGAAGTTCAACAATATGTTATTACAAGATAAATGCTTCGTTCAAGCTATGACAACGTTTTTGCAATCAGAGATCGATGACTGTGATACGACTATTTCGTCATTTAATCCGACTGTGCGGTGGGAACAAATGAAAAATCGGATCTAAGATGTTGTCATTCTCTATCAAAGACAAAATAGTCAAAAACAATACGCTGAACTACGTGAACTTCAACAACACGCCAATAACATTATTCTTAAAAACAGTAACACGAACATCGAACCTATCCAAAACATTTTGAACAACACGAGAGATGCCTACCTAAGAACAAGCGAAAAAGATTTATATCTGGCAAAGTATGAAAATCTCGTCCACCCAGATCGTCCAACGATTAACAAACAAGTATCAACCCCCTTTAAACCACTATCCGCTCTGCGATACAATAATGAAGTAGTTGAGGAACCGTCTAAGTTGGGACCAATTGTTACCAATTATTTTCAAGAGCTGTATAAGGATAAATGTACCAAGATTAAATTGTCCAACGCTTTGTACAATCATTTTGACGCCTTGCATGACGAAGACAAAATCCTTCTAGAACAACCAATAACTGTCGCAGACGCAACGGCTGCACTTTTCTCCCTTAATAAAAAAAGCGCTCCTGGTATAGATGGCTTAACGACTGACTTTTATAAATGTTTTTGGGGAATCCTAAAAAATATGTATCACAGAATGATAACTTCCGCATTAGAAACCAAACAATTACCCCCATCAGTGACCAAATCAGTGATTGTATTATTACCTAAAAAGGGCGATCTTCTAGAAATAAGTAATTGGAGACCGATATCGTTATTAACGACTGACTACAAAGTTTTCGCAAAGATATTATCCATGAAACTAGCGAACATTATTAACAAAGTACGAATAATTTCGCCAGATCAAAGCTATTCCGTTCCGAACAGATCCATGTACGATGCAATCCATTTGCATAGGGAAATACTTTTTACGCAAACCAACACAATATACCGTTAGCAGTTGTTAACCTAGATCAGAAGTCTGCCTTCGATAACATCTCCCACACATACTTATTTCAAGTACTCCAATTGATGAATTTTGGGAATCATTTTACAAAATCAGTAGAACTTCTATATAGCAATGCTACAAGTCATGTAAGAATTGGGTCGCTGCTTACAAGAGCCATAGAGTTCAATAGTGGTATAAGACAAGGTTGTCCGTTGTCAGGTTCCCTTTTTTCCATTGCAATCGAACCTCTCCTTGCCCTATCACGTAAAGTCCTGGATGGGTGTTTGATTCACATGATGCATAAAGAAATTAAAATAACAGTTAGCGCATACGCCGATGATGTTTCTGTGTTCATTTGTAATGAAACTGACTTCGCAAAACTAGAACAATGTTACAGTATCTATGAGGAACAATCTGGTGCACAACTAAACCTTTTAAAGTGTCGCGGAGTTTGGGCTGGTTCGTGGAAAGGAAGGCAAGACCTCCTCTAAACTTCAAGTGGTCATCAGACGGTATCAAAATATTAGGGGTTCCTTTAACCAATAGTGCTGAACAGGATTCGATACAAGCCTTCAACGTGCTCTGTGAAACAATCAACCTTTCATCCGAAAGATGGAAAAGAAGACTGCCATCTTTATCCCTAATCGGCAGAAAAATCGTCATTAATACATACATCGCTCCGAAGCTATACCACATCCTGCAGTGTATCACTCTTTCGAGTAAGCAACAAAAATCTTTACAGCAAAAGTTAGTTGACATTATTTGGAAAGGGAAACACTGGACTTCGCATGAAGATCTGTGTTTTCCAGTTCGGAAAGGTGGTCTGGGACTTGTGCATATCCCTTCCAAAATTAAATTAATGCGGGCGTGGCTGGCAAAACGTCTCATCACGGTAGCTGAAGATTCAAGTTGGAGGTCGATAATAGAGGAGAGTATGCAAATGGCGGAAGATCTGGGGCTGTCGTGGCAATGGTTTTTTTTGGATGGGAAAAGACCTAGCAGTCCCTTAGTCTCAACCTATGTACAAGAGCTTATCTCTAACATGCAAGCAATAAATTTTACATTGGAGCACTTCGACTTTCTTAAAACCCCAACCACAACGTCAACCTTAATATCACATGCCGTACCGCCTTTATTTAGTGCCAACTGGGCTAAGTGGGGTTACAAAACGATAGGCGACTTCAGGATTGGGGATAGATGGGTGGACGAAGAGGACTTACTTTTGCCTGAAAATGCCACTATGAATGTCAGGAACCAACTTATAGCCCACTACAGAAGGATTAGAGTTTTTTTCCAGGCACTGTATACCGAGCGCGATGTAAACCGCAGAAATACTCATGAAATTGTACTAAAATTTAAGTACTTTGGAGGCACCACATTAACTCTGAATAAAAGCAACAGAAGAAAGCTACAAAACCTATTCATGGCTGAGTACTTTCAAAGGACTTCCGACAAATGCTTAAGTAATCACTGGACCGAGAACGATACTAACTGGTCATCATTTTTCAACTGCTGTACATCTGGTTCAATGGTAGAAATTAGCTGGCGGTTTGCGAAAAACAGATTAGCAGATCCGACCTATCTGCTCAAAGCAAACATCAGGGTTACTGAGAACTGCCAGGTTTGCGAAAAGATCACAGCTAACGCTTGGCATATGATAATAGAATGTCCTTTAGCCAAAGAATTTGGGGCCTTGTTATCGCATGGGCAAGTAACATCTGGCAAGGTAGAAGACTATCACTAGTTGACGCGTTATGTGGAGTAAAAGAGAACAACCGCAGTGATATTTTAATCAATTTTCTGACTAATTCTGCAAAGTTTTATATATATGTTCAATTAATCACCGCCATGAAAAACGACACGCATCCAACGTCCCTTCGGGATGGCTACCTAAAGGGCATTAAAAGCAAAATCTTAATAACTTTCTCGTGGCATAAAGGCATGAATAAAATGGACAGTTTTAAAGATCAGTGGTGCATTGGCGAAGTGCTTTGCAGTGTTAATCGGGGCGGAGAGTTAAAGTGGGGCGGAGTGTTGGATTTGTAAACACGTAAATAGTAACGTTCTGTATGTAGGGAAAAAAATTTTTTAGGTTAGGTTCAACCCCTCGTTGGTTTTATTTGTAGTAGACACAACGTTTTAATAAAATAATAATAATAATAATAATAATAAAGAGCAACTCATTATAGACTCTGTTATACTTGAACAATCCAGACATAACAAACGAAACATACACACTGCATACATTGATTACAAAAAAGCATTCGATTCAGTACCACACTCTTGGTTACAACAAGTACTCTCAATATACAAAGTCAGCAACAATATTACACAATTCCTCAATTACATAATGTCATGTTGGAACACTTACACTAAACGACACAAAACTTATTACCGACCCAATACAAATTAAAAGAGGAATTTTTCAAGGCGATTCTTTAAGTCCGCTCTGGTTTTGTCTTGCTCCATATTTGTTAAACACTACTAACTTTGGGTACAATATTAAACACAACCACGAAATACATCACAACATTACACACCTGTTTTACATGGACGATCTTAAATTATACTCTTCCACAAGCATAAAACTTAATCACCTACACATTACCGAAACATTCTCACGTGACATACAAATGGACTTTGGAATTGATAAATGTAAAACACAACACATCACAGCTGGAAAAAGACAACTTTTAGATTATGAGCTAGAACAGGGTAATTTAATAAATTCCATGGACGAGAATGAAACTTATAAGTATCTTGGTTTTCAGCAAAACACATACATTAAACATACGAGTATAAAACAAACACTTATCACACAATACCTACAAAGAGTACGCAGTATACTTAAAACAAAATTACACGGTAGAAATACAATCAAAGCTATTAACACTTATGCCACACCAGTGCTTACATTCTCTTTTGGGATTATACGTTGGACAAATACAGATTTAGAACAAATACAGAGAAACACACGTACACTATTAACAAAACACCATATACATCACCCTCACTCCTCTACTATACGACTTTACCTTCCTCATTCGGAAGGAGGTAGAGGACTTACAGATATAAAAATATTGCACCAAACACAAATACACAATTTGCGACAATACTTTTATAACAAAACAGATACTTCAGTCCTACACAAAACAGTAACATATGCAGACAAATCTTACACACCACTTAACCTACACGAAACTAATATACTCCCACCTCCATCCAAACCTACATACATCACAAATAACATACAGACATGGAACCAAAAGCCGGTACATGGACGATTTCCACAAGAGGTTAGTCAGGATTGTGTTGATTCTATAGCAACGCACACTTGGTTGTCTGAATGTGATATCTTCCCGGAGACTGAGGGTTTCATGTTAGTAATACAAGACCAGGTCATTAATACACGCAACTATAAAAAACACATACATAAAGACAAAACAGTGACAAACGATTCTTGTCGACTCTGTTCACAAACATCAGAAACAATGCAACATATAATATCGGCATGCACACGACTTGCACAAACTGAATACAAACATCGACACGATCAGGTAGCTAAAATCATACATCAAAAATTAGCACTTAAACACAATCTCACAACAGATAAGACACCATACTACAAATACACGCCACAGATCATACTTGAAAACAACACACACAAATTATATTGGGACAGGACACTACTCACAGACAAAACTATCCACAATAATAGATCAGATATTACACTTATAGATAAAACACAAAAATCCATTTGTATTATAGACATTGCCATACCCAACACTAACAACTTAACTAAAACACATGCAGAAAAACACCGCAAATACACCGATATAGCTATCGAGCTTAAGACGCAATGGAGAATTAAATCTACTGTTATAGTTCCCATTATTCTTAGTGCTACCGGAGTTATACCAAAGACAATACACCACAATTTACAACTATTAGGTTTAGACAAAAACACATACAAAAATTTACAAAAAGCAGTCATTATCAACACATGCCATATTGTTCGTAAATTTCTAAACATAACACAAGATACTACATACAGAAATGATCCACAACGTATACATCTAAACAACAGCACTCCCTCACAACACGGTACACAACATACTGTAATATCTCCACCTCTAACCCAAACAAACACACAAATACAACTTACCGAACAAACAAGTACAACAAATGATACAACATATACCTACAATCAGAGATTCACCTCTGAAGCAAACCACATTATCACTACCCATTAGTATACAACCCAAACGCAAAAGCCTAAACAGCACTTTAGACTCACAACATGACACACAACATACTGTAATATCTCCACCCTTAACTCAACCAACCACACAAACACAACTTCCTGAACAAACAAACGCAATAAATACAAGTAACGCAACTTGCACTACAAAGACGCCCTCACCCAATAAAGTTACACGGCCTAGCACAGCTAAAAAACACAATACTCTTTCTTCTCAGAAACACACCACGTTATCACAACCCACTCGTACTCAACGCAAACGCAGCAACCTTAACAGCACTAGAGGCTCACAAAATACCGTAATGTCTCCACCAATAATGCGAGCAACAACACAAACACAACCTCTAGAACAAAGTAACACCATAAATACAAGTAACGCAACTTGCACTACAAAGACAGGTCCACCCAATAAAGTTACACGTCCTAGCACAGTTAAAAAACGCAATACTCCTTCTTCTCAGAAACAACCCACTCGTATGCAACCCAAACGCAAAAACCTTGACAGCACTACTAGCTCACAAAATACTGCAATATCTCCACCAAAAACCCAAGCAACCACACAAATACAACCTCAAGAACAAAGAAACACCACAAATACAAGTAACGCAACTTGCACTACAAAGACAGGTCCACCCAATAAAGTTACACGTCCTAGCACAATTAAAAAACACAAAACTCCTTCTTCACAGAAACACACCACATTATCACAACCAACTCGGATTCAACCGAAACGCGAAAACCTTAACAGAACTACACGCTCACAACATACTGTAATATCTCCACCAAAAACCCAAGCAACCACACAAATAAAACCTCAAGAACAAAGAAACACCATAAATACAAGTAACGCAACATGCACTACAAAGACAGGTCCACCCAATAAAGTTACACGTCCTAGCACAGTTAAAAAACGCAATACTCCTTCTTCTCAGAAACAACCCACTCGTATACAACCCAAACGCAAAAACCTTGACAGCACTACTAGCTCACAAAATACTGCAATATCTCC
This sequence comes from Photinus pyralis, assembly GCF_008802855.1. Taxonomy (NCBI): domain Eukaryota; kingdom Metazoa; phylum Arthropoda; class Insecta; order Coleoptera; family Lampyridae; genus Photinus; species Photinus pyralis. Next base: position 8,370,412 of record NW_022170511.1, read on the forward strand.
ACCAAAAACCCAAGCAACCACACAAATACAACCTCAAGAACAAAGAAACACCACAAATACAAGTAACGCAACATGCACTACAAAAACAGGTCCACCCAATAAAGTTACACGCCCTAGCACACTTAAAAAACACATAACTCCTTCTTCACAGAAACACACCACATTGTCACAACCCACTCGTATACAACCGAAGCGCAAAAACCTTAACAGCACCACAGGCTCACAAAATATTGCAATATCTCCACCAAAAACCCAAACAACCTCACAAATACGACCTCAGGAACAAAGAAACACCATAAATACAATTAAAAAACACAAAACTCCTTCTTCACATAAACACACCACATTGTCACAACCCACTCGTATTCAACCCAAACGCAAAGCCAAAGAAACACTTACACAATAAACTCTATTTAATAAAATTACAGGAATTATTATAATGATATTTTTGTTTTGTTTTCTTCTTTCCTGATAGCGTTGACTATTGGGGCCATTAATAGCTATGTTGGTAAGTATGAATTACATACTATCTCTAGATTTCCAATGTGAGTGTGTGAATATTTATTTTAATTTTTATTTTTCTTTAGAACCCTACATAACTTCACCAGACACAGACACAGACACTAATCGTTACTTGATTTTAATCCGTGCGATTAGTTAACCAGGCTAGACCTGAGTTCTCACAAGAAACACCGACAATAATAATAATAATAATAATAACACAAGAAACACCGACAATAATAATAATAATCTTTATTTCCTGTAGACATATAAAAATGTATAGGACACGTCAGTAACAATAACAAACAACATAAATAGCAATAACATGTGAGTTGGATATTATCACAGTCTACATAGGTACGTGAAGTATGTTTGATATTATATTGTCAAATAATGGCTAGCTAGAAGATCAAAGTAAGTTCTTGTGAATGAATTCCGTAATCGAATAGTATGAGTTGTGATGTAAAATATCTTTAATTATTTTTTTGAATGGTTTTATTTCATATCTACATATATCTTTGGGAAGCAAGTTATATAACTTGCATCCCATATAATAAGGGGATTTTTCATAAAAAGTGTGGGAGTGCTTGAAAGTTGAAATTTTATGTTTTCCTCTGGTGTTATAGCTGTGCAAGTCGCCACATTTTGTCAGATTATTTTTATTTTGGTGGACAAAACATAAAACCTTGTAAATGTATACACATGGAAGCGGCATTATTTTATTTTTTATAAATGTCTCTTTACAAGAGTTTGTCGACTTAATACTAAATATCAGTCTAATTACACGTTTTTGATAAACAAACAATCGATGTGCTTTCGAGCTTGCACCCCAGCAGATAATATTGTAGTTTAAATGGGTAAATACCAGAGAATAGTTTGCATCATAAATAAATCAGACGACGTATGCATCTGACAGTATTTATTGATTTGAAAATATATCTCAAGTAACGTATCGATTTTGATCTTGCTGGGATATTCGTACTGGCGCTTTATCTCAGCACAACCTTCCTTAATTTTTTTTGCCATATATACCAAATTAAGTTTTGGATTTACTGATAAATTTTTTTACTCCAAAAATAAATAACAGGAATTTACATAGGGAAGCAAGAAAACGTAAGTTCCTTACAGCAATTTAATATTATAAGGTGCAACTGCGAGTCAACAAGTCAGTAAGAAAAATCATCATCGGCGCAACAAACGTGGAGGTAACATTTTCAAACCTATACATTGTGAAATATCATCTTGTGTCTCGAGACAACATGTTTAGGCTGTAGAGATTAATTTCTCTAATTCAACGCCTTGCGAAAACGCCAAGTAACCTAGACATAACTCCAAAAAATACACATTGTAAACGAAAGGTTGACCTCAACTTAACAATTTGGGAGACTCGGTAGCCTCGATGCTTCCGAAAATTCCAAAGAATTTTCATAAAAGCCTGACAATTCTTGAGCACAAAAAAATCTGAAATGAAAACTCTATCCGGGTCGCACAATGGATTCGAATCGACACACAAATAATTGACAATGACATTTTGATACACACGAAACAGAATTAAAACAAAGGCGCTGAAAGAAAGAAAGGCTTACAAAGCTGGTTTGGAATGTTTGGACATATTACCCCACACGCAAGCGGTCGACAATCCAAATCAAAATAATATAGTACTAAAAAGTTTGCGATACTAAGCGTACAAGCAAACGCTGACAGCTTTTGAACTTCACTTGTTCTTGATAACACAGACTTGATGACAAAATCTGGCTCGTGGATTTTGATGAAGAAGAGAACCTTAACGAAAGGCTTCGCTGTACTACAATGCTGGCTTTTTTAACTTCTTCCGTAATCGGACAACTTCTTACACCACTATACTGTGCGATCAAAAATGAGTTGTCGTCGAGTCACCTTTGGAACTTTTGATTACATGGGAAATCATATTTCACTTGAACTTCCATGAAACGCGAAATTCTTCGAAACACCTGCGTTTTTGTTAATAAGACGTGCGTCAATTAAATTTCGCATAATAATATAACCTCTTTACCGCAACGACCAGATGTAACCTTTTTTTATAGCGTCAATTTGACCAGATGTCTACTTGTAGCACCTTATCTAAATTGAATAATTTACAAAAGCGATAAAATAAAAACGGACAAATTACGCATCTAACAAATGTCTAAGAAGAAAGACAACATTGAGATACAAATTCAAATACTACGAATGAATTTTGTGCTTATTTCGTAAATAATCTACATACTTAATAAACTGAAATAATTCTCATATACAGGGTGTCCCGTGTACAGGGTGGCCAAATAAGAATGCGAGGTACTGTATCTGGGAACCTGTCCATCGTAGATTTGCGGTAAAAAATTTATTACTAAAACGGCCACGAGAAAAACCTGGAAAGTTTCTGCAATGGCCGCTAGGGGGCGTAACTGCAATCTGGAATCTAAAAAAGTGATTTTTCTGTAAATTCCGCTATATTAACCTAACAAAAAAATGTCCGGTCTTTGACGTTGACGATAATCTGAACAATTTTTGTTTGACAATTTTTCCTGTATCTCTAAAAATGAAGTGGTGGGGGGTATTCAAAGGTTTCCGTAAAGAACACCCTGTATCTTCGAAACGGCTGAGCCGATTTAAACAAACTCGAGTTAGTTCAAAAGAGCTATTTTTCGGCTACAAATATTATACTATTTGAAGTTTTGTTAGTTTCATATATCACCGCTTGAGGGCTTTTTTCGACATTCCGACAGAAATGGTTAAACTTCTCAAAAAAATTAAATGGGTTGGTTTGATTTTTTTTTCATGAAAAAGTAGCTAAATGATGCCTAAACAAGCTCGCGAAAACCGCATCTCAATATCTTGTTCCTAACCTAAAATTTAAGCCAAAGAAAATTTTATACCCTCAAAATTTTATTTTTTTAAGCTAATATTTCGGGAATTATTTTTATTATATAATTTGTGGCCCTAAGGTGGATCGATTTAAAAAAGGAAGCTTTTAATGCCGCCGTAAATGCTCGAAATGCTGGCCATCACGATATAAAAATATGTCTCTCTCTCAAGATATCGAGATGCTGTTTTCGCGAGCTTGTTTAGGCATCATTTAAAGAAAAGGGTTTAACAACACGAAAGGATTCAGTGAATTTTTTCTTCACTCAACATTTCATTAATAAATAAATAAATAAAAAAATTCATAACCAAGTTTTGACATGTATAAAGCCCCGCACCTACATACCTCTTAATACAAGCTCACGATAAAAATGACTTTGCGTCCTTCCATAGTATAATATTACATGATAAATTAGCACGTTAACAATACAATATGAATTTTTTATACAGGGTGACAATTTGAAAACTTACCACCCCCCATATCTTAGTAAATAAACCAGATATTAAAAAAAATCAAAATCCGTTTCGGTAATTCGGAGAGGGAATCACAATGACATAGTTGACGACGCACCCCCTCCAACCCCCTGCGCCCCAGCCACCCTAACTTTTAAATCTTAAATAGTGACCCCCCATGTGTGATATGTCGTTGGAAAGCTCTGAAAAAATGCTTTCCAACCATACCAAATAGCATTACATTTACGTGACATTCGAGCGCCATAAAAGTTTTTGATAATTGTTTACTTACAAGTTAAAATGAGAAGGGGATGACAGCCCACTTTCCTTTAGTGCACCAGACATTGGAAAAGTTTTAATTGGCCTATTCTTATAAGGTAAAGTTATTACGATTATAGTAAGTAAATAATTAACTAACTTTGAGCTTTCTTATGCGAGTCCCTCGAGAATAGGATTTAGAAAAGATATCCTTGCCGCACCTGAAAGGTAAACGGCGGAGTTTAACCGTGCGTCAATAACCATCTATAATTAATCCATTATCGTTGTTTTTGGGAGTTTTCCCAAAGGTTCCGTGCTCTCGGCAGAATTATCTACGCGAAAAGTTCAAAACACCTCGGCCTTTCACCTTTATACAAATTTCCGCAGAAATTGACTAATTGAATTTGAATCGGTCGTAATAAAGGAATCGATAAACATGTCACGAACCAATGCCAAAATTAAAGTTATAAAAGTTGGATGGCAAGATAGAAAGGAAAATGAATCAATATATCGGCCTGTAGCGGCTTTTATTAACACCGGGTTGTTTTACGATCCCAAATCGAATACTGCAAGGAGCGTTGCAATACAGGATCAGTATGTCGAATGCGTAGTTTTAGTTAATAAAATCAGTATGGTCCTTTTGCTCATTCGTTACATGTAACGCAAACTAAATGCGCAAGCATGTTGCTAACGCCTCGAGCAACCCCTTCATTAAGAAAACATCACCCCACGCGAAGATCTCGGAAAAACAGCGTACACAACCAAAACTCGCTTAGGGATAAATTTCGGAATAACACAGCTATCAAGAAAATCTACGTTAATGAGAAAGTAAGAGCGGCATTTGCAAGTAAAAATGTTCCTTCTTGTATAATGAAGACTTTTCACGCTGGTCTTTCTATTGATTTATAAAAGAAACGAATTTACAACGGTTTTTCAGTGAATAAGATTGATTTTAGCTTCATGCGGTCGCATTTTAATTTCAAGATTATATTTGCGGATTATACGATAGGTTTTTAATTAAAACATTTTCCATGCTGCTGATTAAAAAAATAAGTAAAAAGTTCTTTATTAATGATGAAGAGGGATAGGGATTACGTTCTTATCCCGAGTTGGTCGCATTACAGGTAAAACCGAAGCGTACCTATCCTGCAAAAATAGAAATCGCCCCAACGAAAATATGTACCTACTACTACAAAAAATGAGCGTTGTAACGATTAGCCGCCATTTTGTAGGCGTAATTTGTAAAATTGGGCAACTTAAAAAAAGAAGTTTTTGAAAATAATTATGCGGGTAGCTGCAAAACCGTACAGTTTGCAAGCGCGACCACAAGTTATGCGGGTGGTCGCGAAAGAATACGGTTAAAATTCCGGAAGGGCTAAGTTGGGAGAAAATATTAAGTATGAGTTCGATCGGGTTCGTATCGGGAACGGGGTGAAAAAATTTATTTTTGGTCAAGGACAGGTGAGATTTTTAAAACAATATTGCACTACGAACAATAGCGGAAGTCATGTGCGAGAGTAAACTGAAAGTTTTCGGCGGTAAAGTAGACCTGTTCAGTTAAGTGACGTCAATTACTCATCTGTCCTAATGAACCTTGTATGGAAATAATACGATAACGTTTTAATAAAATTAACACATTTGGATTGCGTAACCTGCACCATCTCGTTGAATTTCGAAATCAATAAAGCCTTCCTGCTCCGAGCAGAAGCGGCATCAATCATTTCCACGAGACCTAATCTGAAGTGATCCGACATTAAGGTTAGACGACTCAAGGGGTAGTTTTAGACGCCGTATAATTACGGTAAAGTGTAATTTTCTATTTGTATTGCTGTGTCAGCTACGTCATGCAGACGTTTTATTTGGTATCAGCACCTATAGTAACGATGAGTCACCTTCTATGTGTCCACTTTCAATTATTTGTAACATTAAACGTGGTTGTAATGTGAGATGAAGTTAGATTCTTCATGATCAGCAGCTGGCTTTTGATTCTGAAGTTACTGGGGAACCTGGGTTTGATCTCGACCTTTTTCCTCGCACCGTGCCACCACCAGTCAACCCTATGCCGGATACCTCGTCGCAAACCCCTTTTCTGAGAAGACCCAAGCGATTAGCAAAAGCAGTACTTAGCTGTTGGAGCGTTCATCATCCAGTTTTGACGTGTGTCCCGGATAACTTTCGTAAGCCGATCCAACTTTATTTGCTGCTTACGAAATTGTGGGTGCGTGTGACCCAGGCTGAGTAGAGGAGGTATTTCTTGGGATCCTCGCCCTTCAGGTGTCGTTACCGCTAGTGAGGCGTGCATCTCTTTCCAGCGCTGTATCTCTAGATCGTACACTCGTTGCCCCTTGGCTTGTCTCCTCTTGGGCTGTTGTCTCGTTCGGACTCACCGGAGCGGTCGTTGACAGGGCGTTGAGGTTACTCATTGTAGTCCCTGACAAAGTTTTGCTTCGGATTTTGCTTATACAACTTACAGGCGAAGCAGTCATATCCTGACTCTCGTGGCGTTGTCTAAATGTAGACCAGTGCCCTTCTAACACACTCCTATTTCTTTTGATGACATCATCCCTACCTTCCGGTGATGCTCGTCGCATCATCCCAGCATTTTTCTTCGGGTTGGATAAGGACCTCTCCACGGTTTTTGCGAGATCGAACTGCTCCGTGGTCAGCTTCTCCATATCCATACTTGCTATTTTCGGCACTTGAACTCTCTTCAAAATGTGGCACTCCCCTGGGACAGCCACTCTTGTGGTAACGCGTTAGGGTTGTAAATCCTAATGCTCACCCAAACAAATCTTACACGAGATAAAATTCGGTCGGGGATTTTCGTCTGTCTCAAACGAGGTACGTTACTGACAGTTAGAAGATGATTAACTGATAGATAATATTTATTGTTTAAAATTCGATTGTTATAAAATCATGGCCGACTACTAAAAAGAAAATCCTAAAAAAATAGTGTCAATTCAATAAAATGGGAATAAGTCAGAAACTGTTAAAGATAGCTATAGGAACATGTATTGTCAAAATATGCCCATTTCGATTCTTTATCTCATGCAATAGTAAGAAAATGGTCATTCCATTTAAAAAAATTGAGTTTTTAGTCTCATAAATTTGGATCTCCATAGTCGTACGCAACTTAGGTAACTTTTTTAAGTGCACTAAAAGAAAGCCCTATTCATTATCTATGCACTGATAAAAATAGGTTGCCATGACTACACCCGATTTCAAGTATACAATTATCAAGGTATCATCTGCATCCGCCATTTTTTTTCTTAAAGTCAAACCATAAATGGCAGATATCGACATGTGGGTATCAAAAGAACTGAAATTTCACGTAGAATCCAAAAATCCAATAAAAAATAGGAGTCGCTATTTAAAATAACGAAGTTAGTACCTACCTCCGGTGTTTCCGGAAGCGCCGCCATTTTAAAATGTTTTACATCGATTCGGTCTTCAGAGTAACTCCTAAGTACAAATTTTTAAAAAAACCTACCTATTTTACTTTCCCAGAAACGTTTAACTAAAGCTCCCAAAAAAACACCCTGTATACGATTTATGTTCCCCATGTTTGTTTGTTTCATCGGAATTTGTATCTCAATGTTGGTTGTCCTATTACAAATTTTGTAAATGAGTATTTTTTTTAATCAGATCACGTTTGTAATTTATTCAATAAGGATAAGCTGTTAGAAGTAAGAGACATCTGGTGATTGCGATAAGGAGGCTTATCAGGTAAAAATTAATTGACGCGCCGGGGTCTTATCACTGTCAAAAGATAAGGTTAGGAAGAATTGCGCGTTTCTTATTGGAGAGGTGGTGACGTTTGGCGCGTTCCTTCGCTGATTGGCGAGTTATTTTTAAATGTGTAAAGAAGAAGTCTATTTTATGGTTAAAGTGGTTTTTCTTTAAATACTGGAGACGAGTACAAAGCTGCTACTGTTGCTAGTTTTGCGACGGTTGAAGAGCGCGTAAATTTGTTTACGCTAAATTCTCTGGCAGGCATTTGTTTTGTTGAAGGCGTGGTTCGTCCTTTTTTGTGTGTGTGAGAAATTTAAAGACCCGTTTACGGAGAAAGTTTCTCGAAAAAAGAAACAGTGTGGTACAGCGAAGCCTTTTGTTGAGGTTTCTACCGTCTGAACAGTCACCGAAAATGTGTTTATCTTATTCATCAAACCAGTTTTGTTTATCGTCTAATTATGTGAATGTGAATTATGTGAAGCAAAGTGAAGTTCAAAAGCTGTCAGTATTTGTGTTAAGTACGCCTAGTATCGCAAATCTTGGACGACCAGATGATTTGGATTATTAAGAAAAACTGTAAATGATTTTGACTTCTTATTTTATTTGTCGATCGCCTGCGTGCAGGGTAATATGTCCAAACAAGCTTTGTAGTGTGCCAATATTTTCGGTATTGTGTGCTTGGCCATGAAAGTGGTTGAAGGCAGAAGAGGCTATTTTGAGTTTTCCAATTTGTAAAAATAAAGACCATTTTTCATACGAAACTGTGTCAAAGTATTTCCGTAAAATCCGGTAACTTGAGAAAAGTTTATAATTAAAACAAAAAGTCAAAATTTAATAACACGATCATCAAGCATTTTCAATCCCTTACAACACCGTGTATCGCGGTAAAACTCACCTGTGATCTTTTGAATGAGCTATACGAATAAAAAAAATAGTCAGCTAATCCAGGAGAATATTAAATCAAGCAAATGAAATTGTCTCTGTAATGAAAACAAACATGAAAGATAAAACTCACGGGTCCAAAATAATTACGTGACAACCACAAAAATTGAGCTAAATTCTTTAATTAAAAGCAAAATGGTGAATGAATTGAGGCATTGTTTTCTGCTGGTGTAGGTGTATGTATTGCTGTGATCCCATGCATAATTTTATCTTGCGTCATTTTTAGCAGATTTTCCAACGAAATTGGGTGCGCTATTTGCATTCATTTTCTCTGTCCGAGGCCTTAACTATGACAGTTTCCAAATATATTTAGTTCGTTCTTTTTGTATTCGATAGCTCTGGCACCAGAGCCAAGAAAAATGTTAACGATTTAATTTGTGATTATACCTACAAACCAGTGACGAAGAAACGCCAAAGCAAAAAAAATGCGCGACGCCGTGCGGCCATTCCCACACGAATTTCCGCCGGAGAGTTACACTTCAACGTTGCCATTTTAGATAGTGTATTGTTGGTTGCCTAAGTGGCAGTAAGTTCCCGATTGTCATTATTTTTGTCGGTGATCGTACATATTGGTTCATTTCCGAGGCGAAACTTCTCCCGCCCAACTTTACGGCAGAGGGTGTGACGAAAACAATCAAGTGGAAACATTAGGTAGATAAAGGGACCAATCGGGATGATTAGATTTAGAGGTCATGTTTAGTATGATCCAGTTCATAACTTACCCCGTAATTTACTGAGTAATTCGCAGTGTAATTAATACACATCCCCAATACTCGGTAAATCAGGATTTAATAAAATTGTAAAGCGACGACATCGCCATAACTGAATTAAGAGGATTAAATCGATACATCCAAAATTGTTAATGACTAAACACACTCGAGGAGAAAAGATCGAAATTTAACTACCGCCATTAAATTCATAGGAGGGTGGTATTTTAATTGCGGCCGCTCGAAATTGCAGTGAACCAGTAAATTTAACCTTAATGGTAGTGATGAAGGCCGACGGTTGCCAGATTTATTAAAACTCCGCCTCGGCAGATCTTAATTTCGCACGGGGATGTTTATTTTCAAATGCAGTTCTTCGTGTAAATTGGAACAATATGCAAATATGCTTGTATTAAGATGAAGGTGTCATAAAGTGAGACATTTATTACATTACTTATTCATCCCCTTACTAAATGGCATGTTAATTTATCAAGTACATTTCCAAAATGAATTCGCATCCACCGACACGAAAAGTTTAACAAGTTAAAAAGTAATCGTAAACGATTTACATAAAGCGCATTTCCACTTGCATTCATTTCCCATTTGTAAGATGCAACTTCTGTTAAAATCTTAAAAATCCGGCCACAAATATGAAAGATAGCGTTGCACATGGGCAATCCATTTTTGACGTGTTACTTCAATTTCAGTTTATAAGAAGAATTTCATTTCAATGCTTTTCTAAATAAGAAAGTTGGAACTGCGCATGCGCAAACCTAAATTTTAAAACTAATGTTAGATTTTCCTTTGTTCCAAGCGCCTAAGTATCAAATTTCACTTAAATAGTTCCATAAAAGTTGGCACGGCGCATGCGCAAAAAGTTGGCACGGCGCATGCGCAAAATAAAATTTTGAAACTGGCGCTAGATTTTCCTTTATTCCAAGTGCCTATGTATCACATTTCAATTAAATTCTTCCATAAATAAAAAAGTTGGCACTGCGCATGCGCAAAACCAAATTTTGAAATTGGTGTTTGATTTTCCTTTATTCCAAGTGCCTATGTATCAAATTTCATTCAAATAATAAGTAAAAAAGTTTGCAATTCGGTTTATAAATGGTCGAGATGCGAAAAGGGCACTGTGAATTTTGAATCGATTCGATTCAACTTTTGGCATTGCGTATTATATCGCTAAATCTATGCCCATATTGAATTTCATGCAATTCAGTTCATAACTAACGGAGATGTAAAAGCGATCGAACATTTCTAAACAAAGTTATCCTTCACATTCACACGGACAGATAGATGGACAGACAGACAAAGGAACAGACGGAGAGACCAACCGGCAGGCGACAGATAGCAATGCAAAATTATAAACGATCTCTTGGATCGTTAATGAACGGCAAAAGTGTAAAATTATGGAACATGTAAAAAACGGTTTTTTGTTTTTTTTACAATAACTTTTTTTGTAAGCGGTACAGAAAAAAATTCCTTCCTTGGTACAAGACTCGACACCATAACGAACCAAATAGCGAAAAAAGTAGAACAATAGCTCTTAAGATAAAAAACTAGTAGCGTCGCAAAGTTAGCGGACGGACGGACGGACAAAGTGGCCACAATAGCGCATTTTTTTTTTAAATTTTTGTGGAAATGCGCTAAAAAGACAATAGGGGTTGCGATTGACGGTCTAGAAATCGAAGGGAAGTTGCTAGCACACTATTGGAATTGCCCGTCCGTCCGTCCACATATCGATTTTAAGCCTGGACGTCTTGATATCAAGATAGAGATTTAAAGTTTTCCCAAGACAATTGGTGAAAAAGAATTTTCACACCTTTTGATCTAAATGCACGTGGTCATTGAAAATCCATACAACCTACTTCTTTTATATATGTTAAGTTACAGAGTTTACACTGTTTTTTTTAATGATATCCCCGAGTAAAGACACACGTCTGACGTCTTGATAAAATTACACGTGGTCATAAGAATGCGTCAAATTCACTTCATGGGTATCGAACTAATGCATGTAGTCATTTTTCCAATGAAATCGGTAGTAGAGTAGATAAATTCAAATGTATATGGTCACACAAAATGCGTGAGATTGACTTCTTGGACATTGAAAGAATGCGTTTGGCCTTTTCCCCGACGAAGACGTTGTATAAATAAACATTTTGACATCTTTTGATCATGTATAGGAGGGAGCAATTGTTGAGAGATGCTTTCAAAAAAAATTAATATACGCGCCATGTGCTCTTTTTGATCAAACTTAAATATGTAAAATCAAAATTTGAAAATTTCCGCTCACGTAAGAGAACGCAGGAAATTCAAAAAGTTGTCAATTCTTATTTTTTTAGTTAAAAGAGATATCGAAAAATGTTTAGTACAAAAGTTTCTTTATAGTCATTGCCGTTTTCAAGATAGGTAATTAGGTATACGGACTCAAGTAAAAGAGTTATCGAACCTAACCTCATTTTTTTAATTGGAACAATCACTATATTTTAAAAAAAATAGCATCTTAAATTCTCTTTTCGGAAATATAATGCTAAAAAAATCAATAGCGATTTAAAAAGATTTTAAAATAATTCGAAATTTTTTTTAACTTTTTTAAAATTTTTTGAACCATTGTTTAATATTTTCATTCTTTTTTTAATTTTTTTAATCACATCTTTTTTTTAATATTTTTGAAAAGAATTTTATATGCTATCTTTTTGGATTAAAATATAAAGTGTACTAAGGGTCCTTGGCCCGAATCCGGGATCGAGCATGGACATTTGTAAATGTGTAGTAGGTTGGGTTGGTAGAGAAGCCTTGCCTGAAACCCCGCCCAAAAATAAATAAAAGTTGATTTTCAACATGGGGTAGTTAATTTTTCTTCTTTTTTCAAAGGAGTTTTCCGGTTTGCGAGAAAGTTTGTTACGTTTTTTTCTTACCCATTGAAATTCCTGATTTAAATTCCATCTGTGCTCCTATTTAAATTCTTACGCCATCTACGTATTTCCTTTGTAACACAATAGTTTAAAGATGTAAGCCAATTTCTGTAGTAGTTATTATTACAATAGTTCTTTGTTTTGCTGTCCGACGTCGTGCAGAGGTTTCTTTTTAGTTATTTTCGGCGCACGCACTTCTTTGTACAAACCTACATTCACCCATTACTGTTAAGAAGAATGTACACGCCATATTGGTTACGCCACATTTTTGTCTACCTTTTGGGATTGATTGTGGCTGTTGCAAAAGGTAACTTTTTTTTATTTTCGTCGACACGTTTTGATATTAATACTTTCTCTGACTACGTGTTGATTCTCCATGAAAATGATTTTATTTTTAATAATAATTATTTGAAAAGAGAATTTAATATGCAATCTTTTTTACCTGACTCCGTATATTTATTTTGAAAACGGCAGATTCTTCAACGATCATTAAAAAAAAACTTTTGTAATAAACATTTTCTGTATCTCTTACTAAATTACCCTTACCTTACGGAAGTTAAAGTTTTTTTCCCTAAATCTGAAAATCAAAACTTGGTGCTCTGCAGACAAATAAATACAAATTTAATATGAAATTAATGAATATATTTACAAGAATAAAAATCGATCTAGTTCCTGCTATCCTTAGGTACATCTCTCTTATTTACAAATTTGTTACGTTTATGACGAGTATTGGAAATACCTTAATTATACCGATTTCTAAAATCGATACGGTCCTTTTTGAAAAGATGGCACCTTAAAGCTGGACAAAAAATTGGATCCCCTCTTGTTGTATTGAAATGATCGAGCAATGAAGATTCTATTTATCTCACCTGCATTCAAACTAGCGTTCCGCTATCACAATATGAGTTATTAGAACATTTAAAAGGCTAAACGAGTTCCAGACGATAAAGAAAAAAATTACATCAAGTGCGTCACGAAAAATTACTGATCTCCGATCGTAGAGGTAGAAATAAATTCCGGCTCATCCAGACCCAGTTGAGTACTAAGTACGGCAGTGGACGACACGGCAGCGAGTTAACTGCAGATGCGCGTTTCGATAGCTGTGAACGCTCATGTACGTATGAGATAGTATTTTACATGGGGACTTCAGTTCTTCGCAATTGTGTGGTCGGTCCCAATGGAAAATGCGGCTCGTCTACGGCCGTCCTTAGTGTAAATTTTTTGCAATGACACACCTCTCGACCACTGTTTTTAAATTTTTAAAAACTACGACCATTTTTCAACCACCAGCCATCTTGGGCGAATTGCAAATTTTCAAAAAAAACATACAAACCTAGGCAAATATGTTAGTTTTTGGACTTTCAGTTTAATGAGGTAAAAAATCTTGGTTTTTATCCGCTCTACCATCACTGAACATACTTAACTGCCTTGCCACACCTCGTATACAGTGTGCCCCTAAATGGTTAAATATAGGTTAAATAGGTAAATTTTATCTGACTAAGACTGCGTTTAAAATGTGAAAAACTGATTTTTTCTTCATAATTTTTATGCTTTCCAATTCCGACGTCCTATTACTGAAAACCTATTTCAGGTAAGAAAGAAACAGATAAAAATATGAAACATACAAAACAAGATTTTTTGGTCGTTTACTTCCATTCGTACTTTTCAGCATTTTGAAGGCCAACGAAAACTGGATTCTGTATAAGTGCCGCACGTCTTGAGAAACTATAAATAAGAGGGTTATTATAAGGAAACCAGACTATGTATTTTGAGTTCAAAGGGGTCATCTTTTGACATATTTATGTAGTTACGTGGGTAAAATTATGCAATGAGAAAGATAACGCATAAATTTAGGGGTATAATATACTGGCACTTGCGGTCTTGCATACAAAGCAGCCATGAACAAATAAATGTATGATTTAATTAAACTCACTATTCGGTATGTTGGTGGAATCCCGGAGTTGTCCCGAGTGACATAAACTGAACCACCACCAGCGAGTCATTCGAATTCCGATGCAGGTTTTCAGGATGACATCCGCAAATTGTAGGTTTCTTGGTCACTCCCTTCTTAAGCCCTCGCAGTAGATTTCGTCCGGCTTAGGAATTCTCATGAGACGGAGAACTATTCCCATTTTATCTCATATACGCCACTGAGACGCACAAAGCTCTTTCACAAAAAATATTTTTGTCGTCATACTTTATTATGGACACTAATCTGAAAATGGCGAACCCGCAGAGAAAAAGATTAAAACTATTAATCAAGGAAAAGCGTTTCAACACAACCTTCACTGTTTTTATGCACTTTAAAAGCTTTTTGTCCTCTCAAATCAACTTTAAAGCTTCGACTGACCTAAATCCGATTGAAAACTTACTCCGAAAAAATCAAAACAAAAAAAAAGTTGTTTCAGAATAAAGGTGTCAAGTTTTATTCTGAAGAACTTTCTAGTGTTCCATCTTTAAAAACGTTTTATTAAAAAAACGCGCCGAAACATTACAATTTAAAATTTATTCCGGGTTGCTCCTCGCAATCCCATTTACAATTCGGTGTTGTTCCATTGTTTGTCGACCCGTCGAAACACGTCACCGAAATGAATAAAAAATTTTTTAGAACAAAACTGTGTTCCGTAAATACATTGTAATGTGAATTAGGATTAACTGTCATCGCAATATAATAAATTGTATTTCTAAACCTAATTGGTATTACCCTCGGTATTACCTCAAAGCTGAACTGCCTACCACACGAGCTTCCAGCGCTCGTGAGACTAACATAAAGCAGGTAAAGGCAAAAAAGGCAAAAAAAAAAAAACACAACCAGCTCAGAGATTGAGGCCAAGAGCCATGGTAGGAATTCTTAAATTATTTGTGGCGTTGCGTGGGCGAGTGCTCCTCATACGGTTTATTTTGCAGTTGTCGTTATTTGAGTTTCTGCGTTGTGTGAGAATTACATCAGCACGTTGAGTTGACTTATGGCCTACAAGGAATCTGATTGGTTTGGGTTTGGGTCTCGGGATGAGTGAAGCAGTGGGAAGAACCGTGTCAGGCAATGCGCGTTGAACAGTAAACAAAGTTAGGTCACTCACCTGTAAATTATTTTGTGTTAAAATTCGCGTTCAACCGTGAGCGATGTCAAGTCAACCACCTATAAATTACCGTAGGGTGGATTTTATTTTGTGTTATACAAATTCGCATCGAGCGACCAGCGCAATTAAATCGACCACCTGTAATTTACTGCAGGGTGTTTTTATATATTGGTGTGACAACTCTAATTATCGTGTGTGTATTTGAGGAAAAAAATTTCGTGCGTCTACGATAGCGACGTATGTAAGCATGTAAAAAACGCGTGAATTTAAGTTTTGGTGACCTTTATATGTAAAGCATAACTTTCGAATTAGAACCTATTACGGTAAATACGAACAATAGCGGAAGTTTTAAACGCGCCAAATTAAATTGTGGTATAGTGAGCAAGCCGTCGCCATCAATTTAAAAGAATATTATTTTTTATATCATTGGAAAAGAGTAATGCAAAGTAACAAGATCTTGGATTATGGAATGGCGATCGTCCGACGTAATTCGCTGGAAGGGATATCCAGAGGAGAGGACAAGGCAGCGTATCAAACGCACCTGAATGAGGAATAAAACGGTACTGTGCATTACAAAACAGGATGATAAACAAGTTAAAAACATAGTCACTCTACCAACGAAAGCGCAATTTCCCCGCACAGAATCAGCAATAACTCAGAAAGGAAGTGACTGATCCAAAAAATCTTTTGTCGTTCCGCTGTAAATCTTATGCACTTCACTAAAAGCGAAAGACGTTTATTAATTAATAATTGATGATGAATTTGATGAAAGATAGCATAATTGGATTTTGAGTCAAAAGGAGAAAAACTTCAGAGTTCCTAAGTATAGTTGCCACTAATGCGATTTCAGAACTGATAGGGCATGTTAATGAGAATCATTCCCCCTGATTCGGTAGGAAGTCATTTAGTGAGTTTCTTGAATGAGTTTTCCTCAACCTGACCTCTCCGTTCGAAAATTTTGGCTAGCCGAAAGAAAGCCCCACGAGGAATTTCAAATGGTGCTGATTGAGGTATTTTCATTGTTATTTTATTTGACTAGAAATTATGTTTATGAGTGTAACTATACAAAATGGGCCTATGTTTCGAATTCCTTCACGACTATTGATTGATGTGCCGCGTGCTATGGAACTCAGTCCTAGACCTGCCTTCAGTCGGCTCAGAAGTCAAGTAAGATTGAATGTAATATATGTAATATTTCCACTCCTTTCTCCTCCCCCCTTGTATCCAGGAGTATAAGTTATGCTAATATTTTATCATTTTGTAGTTTATTATGGCCATACAATTTTGCCACTATCTTATTGTGCATAAGTGCCAAATGTGATTATTATCAAAACTCTCGAATATCTATGTAATTTGAATACTGTTATGTGATGGATCTCGAAACCCTATTATTTTTTATTTTATTTTATTTTGCCTTTATTTTTAAGTGGGCGAGGTTTCAGCCAGGGCTGCTCTACCAACCCAACCCACTATACATTTACAAATATCCATGCCCGAACCCGGATTCGAACCAGGGACCCTTAGCACCACAGTTCAGCTTTAACTGAACTGCGCCACACCGTTATGTACATGTTACACAAATATTACACCCCTATATTATTATGAGACAGGTCATGTAGTAGCCAAAAGCAGGCGCCTGAGCACCAATGCAAATACATATAAGCTATATTGTGTATATTTTCTCCCGTGAGACCGTGAGTGTGAATATCAAGCTGTTAGCTCCATTACATAACAGCCTTAGTGAACACATTTATTTTTGTGAAAGGTGGTGACAGTTGATTACCAAATCTCAACTATCAATGTAAAATCATGATTGTGAGGAAAATGAAATGCTCCGATGTTGTAGTTATAATGTAATTGTAAAATGCAAATTGGAAAAGAAGTAAGAAAGGGAGCACATTTCTTGGAAGGTTTTCAATTGCTCTTTTTTCTCCCTTGTAATCAAAGAAGACCCTAGAGCTACTCTCGGTTATAGGCCAACTTTTATATGAATTTTTTTAATAAATTCCATTTCCCCCACTTTTGCGTTTTATTTATATCAGTTTAATCGATCCTCTGAGTGATACACACAATCCTCGAGCACTCGTTTCAGGTAGGTCCTATCACTAAAGAGGTTTGTTACTTGAGGATCGTGTGCCGTGACGTTTCAGTTAGTTTGGACGGGTGTTTTGCTGTTTGGTTTGGGTTGTCGCTTCAAAACACGGATCATGTATGACACATCTGAAGATAAACCTAGCAGTTATATAATGGTAAAAAAGAATTACAGTAACGCCATTGTAGAATCTATATCTTTGGTATCTCGTTTACTATAAACACCTTGTGGTAGCTAGAGTGGCCGTGAAGGTGGAAGGGACCGGTAACCAACGTTTGGTTTTTGCGCCAACCTTTGAACTTTGAACGGTGGTTGTAGTATCGTCATTGAGTTTTATTTATTTATTTATTATCTCTCTCTTGTTGTGGGCCCTCAACAGGCTTGCGCCCAATTACAGAGTGACCCGCATAATGGGTTTTTGAGGTGCCTCTGCAGAAGGTCTTAAGTTGTTCTATACTACTCCGGTATTTACCTTACGAATTAGGAAAACTGCAGGAAAACCTAATTCGGAGTAGCCGGCAGAATGCTCGAAACTGGTCTAAGGTAATTGCCATCTCTGCCACAGATGAAAAATTCACCTCAACCCAGGTTCGAACACCCGACCTCCGGATTTATAGTCCAACGCTCTACCACTAAACCATAAAGCCGGTTGATTTTGAAGTTGTGTGTGCACATCTAGACACCAATAAACAAATTTCACGAGCAACCACCGATGACGTCGTGGCGGTTCCAGCATCCAAGATGACGGATACCACCGGACAAACTACCGAAATATGATCCCGCACCTCGGACAAACTGCCGAAATATGATCTCGCACCCCGGGTCACTGCCGACATACAGCACCTCTGGCCAACAGCCGAAATACCCACCCTGGGCCAAATGCCAAAATTTGATCCAAGCTTCACGTCGGCCATTTTTTTTTCCAACTTATCATTGAGCTGATTGGTTTAACCGAATTAGTACATTTTGCTATGGTTACAATAATGCTATCACAATAAATTGTGTCATCACCTTGGTTTCCATGTTAATTTCTACCAATCCGGTGTATTTGGCCAAAACATGGCGGGTCTCCCAATTACCAACAGAAAATAACACCACCGTATGACCACACTGTCTTTATAGAGTAACTGTACAAGTGACCCCGTACATACTCCCTCTACCGGTTAAGCAAGTTAGATATGCCGCAAATACATAACATATTTTTGTTGCCGTTCTTGTCAAAATTAATTGAAAGCAAAGCCTTATAGCTCAAATACTTTAGGCAAAATGTATGAGGTATACACACTTTTCCAAGGGAAAATTCACAACAAATTCCAAACATTGACGTTTTTTTACATAAAGTCTCGCCATTTAATCAGTTACAGTTGCTTTGTTTGAGGGTTATTTCTCCCTAACCTCCCATTTTCATTTATTTACCTTTCCGCTTCAATGATATGCGGAATTTGATTTGCAAAACAAACTTTGTATGTCAGGAGGGAGGAGCGATCGTAATTAATATTAAATATCGTCTAGAGACGTTTTCGTTACTATTGCAAATACGGCTTCTACATTTTCTGCCAGTTTTTAGCTTTAAGCTATGTCATATTAATCGTCATTTAATTTAATTAGTACTACTCAGAACTGGTGAGCTACGATAATTAACTGGATGTTTTATACAAAAACAAAGCGAGGCTTTTTTCTACTGAAGGTAAACAATAGCGAATCGTTTGTGATATACAGATAGGAAAGAGTCGTCACCGTTGGCTTAATAACAAAGAGGAGGGTCGTTTATTTAAGGCTGATTTTAAAACTTCCCGTATACGGCTTTGCTTCCTATAGACATACCTCGGGGCATACACTTCGATTTTTAGCGCATTTTCCAATGAAGTTGGGTGTGCCATTGCACCCACTTTCTCTGTCCGTCCATGCAGGAGCGCCACTACTACTACAGTTTTCAATATATCGTGACTTCAGTTTTAAAAAAACGATTTTGCTTTTTTCCGGATATCTCCGAAAGTAGTCGGAATTTTTTAAGTTTCAAAACTGCATTTTGCTAAGCATCAAAATATGCAACTTTGCCAATTTTAAACTACCTACCTATGTCTGACAGTTCCCGAAATCCCCATGGTGACCCTTGAATTTGAATCGCCCTGTATAGGCTGATTAAAATTCGAGGACAACCAGGGATCTCGGAAACTATAAGAGATAGGCATTAGGCCGGTAGTTTAAGTTAGGCAAAGTTGCGTATTTTGATGCACAACAAAATGCCGTCTTGAAACAGCTCGCAGAAATAATTCCGACTTCTTTTTCCGTAAGAAAAAACAAAGTTGATGATGCTTAACCGGAGATGAAACGTCAGACGTAAAATTTAAAACTAGCAACTTGTAGAGGGAAAAAAAAGTGGCCAGAATAATGTGTCATCTATTTTGAAGTAACTGCGGTAAAAAATAAAAACGATTTGGAAAATTTCGAAAAATCGCCGGGAGACCTGGGAACTACTGAGAGTCCCCGATACTGTATGCGAGAGAGATGCGTGTGTGAACGGGTCCATAAGATACAATGCTATATGTGTATCCGGGATCTCAGAAACTGTAAGAGATAGGTGGGTAGTTTAAATTTGACAACGTTGCGTATGGTGATGCTAAACAGAATGCCGTTTTGAAATTGAAATAATTCCGACTACTTTCGGTGAGAATTGAACATCTTTTGTTCCATCATGGGACACTTGGGTTCGGAAAAGAACGTTTTTTTTTAGAAATTGGCGTTTCGATTTTCTTATGGAATGTGTGGTTTTGTTTATATCAGTGGAAAATTGATAGTTTTGGCTACCCAGAGGTATAATTTGTTTAGGGTGGTGCCATTTGAAAGTTTAAAAAAATATGACATTTGGTGAGGGCGAAGGTCAACCAAATATTTTATTTTTTCGATAAAGTAAATATGAGATTATGGAAAAGGTCTTAACCTGTGGGTCAGTCCAAAAATTAGCCGCCTCACAGTGGGGTATTTAAGCAATCTGGGCGGCCAAAATGAAATATTTGTTTAAGGTGGAATTAAGCAAATTTATAATGTTAGAAAGGCAAAAATACTAAAAATATACTACTATTACAGGGTGTCCATCAACGTTATTTCGGTGCATGTTTAACTTTTATTACTCGAAAATGAATTAGGTCTAAGTGATGCAGTTTTCACTGATCATTTCCACAGTTTTTCTAACTATCGAAATTATCGTCATCACCTATATGTACAGGGTGTAAACGTGTGGTGTGTTTTTTAAAAAAAGAAAGAAATAACTACTATAAATATCAAACAAAAATTCATATTTTGGGCGTCGATTTCTAAAAAAATCGCAAAAACCCGCAAAATTTTTTTGTTAATACTAAAAGAGCATAATTTTAGAATTTTAAAAACATATCTCAATCAACCGGATCGAGGGCGGAACATCCTACTTAGGGTCTGCACTTTAGAGCCAACAATTCCCTTTTTAAGAAACAATAGGCAACTTTGATTGTTGCAATAAGAAAAAAAAATTGGAATTTTGATCAATGTAACTGCAGAAATAATGATGACTGACCTGGCACATTATCGCCCATAGCACACAACATAATAAAACTTGTAATAAAATTAGTAATAAAAAATTTAAATTCGCTTGACGCGTGACTCTTAGAATTTTGCAAATACTCAGACTTGCCAACTTTGGAAGGGCACTGCCAAAAAACGGGCCGCACCCCTAGCGACAAAACTATATGACGTTATAGTTCATTGACCCTTTGGCTTTACATCTGAACCAATTTCGCGTAATTTTTTTAACTTTGGTAAATTGACATTTTGGCAAGGTAATTAAATCAAATACCCCACTGTGCACTTGCGCGATTTAGTTTTTCTCAAAAAAAATTTCGAAAAACTGTCAAATTTTGAGGAAAAAAATTACTTTTCAAGTACTCTCCAAATCAGTAATAAAATACGGGGTGCTCCGTTTAAAAAATGCAAGTTTGATACGCCACTGGAATACAGCACGCCCCGGGTGTTCAAAAATAGTTTAGGAACATACCGGCGCGGCGGTAATTGCGTACATTTTGCTCTAAGACTGTTTCCGGTATCTTTTATATTAAAGCAATTATGATCCGATGGGTCTAGATGCTACGCCCTGTATAAATTTACCAGTTAGTGCTGAAAAGAAGAAGACGCAGAAAGGAGAGTCCGAAATCGTAGGTGGTGGGTGAACCCCTATCGGTCTACTAATGCAACTAGGTCAAGCCAATTTGTAGTGGCCAAACAACACAACACACTGCGCGGCTGACGCAGATTCGACTGATTTTACTTTATTGCGCATGTGCCGGGGCGCATTTAAGCATACTGTACAGTCGCTGGACGATCAGGCCAAATGATGCAATTTAATAATAATAATAATAATAATAATAATAATAATAATAATAAACAAACAAACGCAATAAATACAAGTAACGCAACACGCACTACAAAGACGCCCTCACCCACACGACCTAGCACAGCTGAAAAACACAATACTCTTTCTTCTCAGAAACACACCACGTTATCACAAACACAACCCACTCGTACTCAACCCAAACGCAACAACCTTAACACAGGCTCACAAAATACTGTAATGTCTCCACCAATAACCCATGCAACAACAGAAATACAACTTCAAGAACAAAGAAACACCATAAATACAACTAACGCAACATGCACTACAAAGACAGGTCCACCCAATAAAATTACACGCCCTAGCACAGTTAAAAAACACATAACTCCTTCCTCACAGAAACACACCACATTTTCACAACCCACTCGTATTCAACCGCAACGCAAAAACCTTAACAGAACTACAGGCTCACAACATACTAAAATAACTCCACCAAAAACCCAAGCAACTTCACAAATACAACCTCAAGAACAAAGAAACATCATAAATACAAGTAACGCAACATGCACTACAAAGACAGGTCCACCCAATAAAGTTACACGCCCTAGCACAATTAAAAAAAACATAACTCCTTCTTCACCGAATCACACCACATTATCACAACCCACTCGTATTCAACCGCAACGCAAAAACCTTAACAGAACTACAGGCTCACAACATACTAAAATATCTCCACCTAAAACCCAAGCAACTTCACAAATACAACCTCAAGAACAAAGAAACATCATAAATACAAGTAACGCAACATGCACTACAAAGACATGTCCACCCAATAAAGTTACACGCCCTAGCACAATTAAAAAACACATAACTCCTTCTTCACCGAAGCACACCACGTTATCACAACCCACTCGTATTCAACCCAAACGCAGAAACCTATACAGCACTACTAGCTCACAAAATACTGTAATATCTCCACGAATAACCCAAGCAACCACACAAATACAACCTCAAGAACAAAGAAACACAATAAATACAAGTATCGCAACATGCACTACAAAAAAAGGTCCACCCAATAAAATTACACGTCTTAGCACAGTTAAAAAACACAATACTCCTCTTTCTCAGAAACAACCCACTCGTATTCAACCGAAACGCAACAACCTTAAAAGCACTACAGGCTTACAACATACTGTAATGTCTCCACCAATAACCCAAGCAACAACACAGATACAACCTCAAGAACAAAGAAACACCATAAATACAAGTAACGCAACATGCACTACAAAGACAGGTCCACCCAATAAAGTTACACGCCCTAGCACAGTTAAAAAACACATATCTCCTTCTTCACAGAAACACACCACGTTGTCACAACCCACTCGTACTCAACCCAAACGCAAAAACCTAAACAGCACTTTAGACTCACAACATGACACACAACATACTGTAATATCTCCACCCTTAACTCAACCAACCACACAAACACAACTTCCTGAACAAACAAACGCAATAAATACAAGTAACGCAACATGCACTACAAAGACAGGTCCACCCAATAAAGTTACACGCCCTAGCACAGTTAAAAAACACATAACTCCTTCTTCACAGAAACACACCACGTTATCACAACCCACTCGTATTCAACCCAAACGTAAAGCCAAAGAAACACTTACACAATAAACTCCATTTAATAAAATTACAGGAATTATTATAATGATTTTTGTTTTGTTTTGTTTTCCTCTTTCCTGATAGCGTTGGCTTATTGTGCCCATGTGTGATTTTTATTTATTTATTTTTTTTAGGACCCTACATAACTTCACCAGACACAGACACAGACACTGATCGTTACTTGATTTTAATCCGTGCGATTAGTTAACCAGGCTAGACCTGAGTTCTCACAAGAAACACCGACCATAATAATAATAATTCTTCACATAAACACACCACGTTATCACAACCCACTCGTATACAACCCAAACGCAAAGCCAAAGAAACACTTACACAATAAACTCTATTTAATAAAAGTACAGGAATTATTATAATGATATTTTTGTTTTGTTTTCCTCTTTCCTTATAGCGTTGACTATTGTGGCCATTAATAGCTATGTTGGTAAGTATGAATTACACGAGGAATTACATACTATCCCTAGATGTCCAATGTGAGTGTGCGAATATTTATTTTATTTTTTATTTTTCTTTAGAACCCTACATAACTTCACTAGACACAGACACAGACACTAATCGTTACTTGATTTTAATCCGTGCGATTAGTTAACCAGGCTAGACCTGAGTTCTCACAAGATACACCTACCATAATAATAATAGTGCCTTTATTGCAGTGAAAAGAGTTCTTTGTAGTACATAAATATGTAGAGGCGAAGTTCACCGAATGCTGCTCTTCCACTTAACCTCTAGGTTTAAATACAAAAAGTAAACTTAGCAACGTCAAACATATATTACATTTGCAGTACATGTGTGCGAGTCTTTAATGGGGTAATAAACAATATAGAACCATAATGTAGATAGCTAACATTTCAAAAAGTACACACAGATAAAATTTAAAATAAAAAAAAAAAAAATAAAATAAAAATTGGATCCCGATAAACGCATTGGTAACAGAGGCTATTATTTTGGTTATCCAGAAGGTATGACTTTAGTTGTTTTTTAAATCTCACTCCGTCTAATTCTCTTAATCATTAATATTTCATTGCTCCACTCAAGGACGGGCGGCGACAGCAATCCGAATGAGACCGATAAGAGCTGCCTGCAATCGCGCAATAATCCGGTGTTCGTTTTAGCAGTCTAAAATAAGTTCAATTGTATTATTGTTTTGTCCAAATGAAAAAATAATATGAGCCGTTTTCTGCTTCAAATAAGCGATACGCCCTCACGGCACTGATGATAACCAAATTGTAATTCGAAGCAATGTAAAGACATTTCATGAAATTAGTAAAAGGATTAATGAGTTTGCCATCCACTGGAGAAAAGGTTACAAGAAAACGTTCTAGGAATTTTCAGTTGAATGTCAAGCTTAACAGATCTCACGGACAAAATCATTA
Organism: Photinus pyralis; assembly: GCF_008802855.1. Lineage (NCBI taxonomy): Eukaryota > Metazoa > Arthropoda > Insecta > Coleoptera > Lampyridae > Photinus > Photinus pyralis. The sequence goes on from NW_022170511.1 coordinate 8,395,394, forward strand.
GGTATAACATTGCCATGACACTACACTGTTATAGTTATTAACGTCATAAGGCCGATATGTAGCAAATAACGGACGTGGTTGGAGTTTGTAAACCGAGGCGTCAGCCGAGGTTTATATTCAACCAAGTCCGTTATTTGCGTATCGGCCGTGTGTCGTTCAAGATTTTTCGTCATCCCATTATGTGGAAATTATATACTTCGACTTCATAAAGATCCATCTTTTCGCAATACTTAAATATAATAATTATCTTGATCATGGTATGCTTATGGTTACATGTTAGCGATTGATGGACGCAACTACTTAAAAGTAAACAATTCGTTAAAAAGGCGTGCTGAGAAGCTGTACGACGTTTTTCCAAAAATATGCACGAAATTGAAGGAAATATCAATATTCCTCCAGACGTATTAGCAGATTCCATGGCTAGTGTCGATTTGCTACCAGAAAAAACAGAGAGCGATATCATAAAGAATACAAAGATTTCAAGTAATGGCTTAAGATTAAGAGGATCAATTTAGTAACTGAAGACATGTTATTAGCGTACGTAAAGGGAAAATCGGAAATGTACTCGCCCAATTCATTATGGACAACAGTTTCGAAGCGATTAAAAATGACCAAACAACTATTTCAAAGTTCTGATGGAAACGCTGAAATTACAACATCCTCGTCCTCAAGTTTTCTACGATGGTCCACAGATTTCTAGCAAGAACTGTCACTTTAATTTTCTTATGCCATTATAATAAGTAGTTGTTTATATTTCAATAAAGCATTGTTCCTTAACGGCCACATATGCGTCCGTTATTTTTTAACGGACGCCGTCCGTTACGAATGACATTTCACTTGTCAAATGAGTTGAGTTAAATTGAAATAACAGTATGGGATGACGAAAAAACAATGTCCTCCATAAATAACGCGCGCGCTTAACCATTAATGCAATAATTCATATAAGCACTCGTGGTATTACCCCCGAATATTGGTAGGCATCCTGGAACATTTTCAAATTTAGGAAAAGGATAATGTACATTTAATAACTACACTTATTCGGCGCGCGTTGTTCCTCTATTTCATTTGACCAATGAAATTGCATTATTTGGCCTGATCGCCCAGGGACTATACAGTATGCTTACATGCTGCCGGGGCTGCATGAAATTTTGCGACGCGCACGGTGTCAGTCAGTCGCGTGTGTGACTGCCTAAGTGCTTGTTTACAATGAACGTATACGTAAGAAACACATAAAACTTAAAAATTTCGCAAAGTTGAACTGTATAGAAACGTACGAAGGTGTTAGATGTTTACAATGAGCGTAATTTTTACGTGCGTATACGTAAGCGATATGTAAGTCTTGCGCATAGTCGCAACAGTTGAAAAACAATGTTGTATGATCTGATCTTTGGTTTATTGTAAACAGCGAAGTAAAATTACGGAAACGATACGAATATCCGAGCAAATATCGTTACGGTTTATGAAATATTTACGTATACGTTCATTGTAAACAAACACTAAAGTTAACATGGTTTGGTGTTCGCGTAGCATGTTATAAAAAAATGCACGTCGCACCAGTGTGTAATCCGACTAAAATTCATCGGAACAAAGATAATGTATGCAGAAAATAATTGACCGGGAACATTATGGCGAAGACTAAACTTAAACACACGAAGATTACTCAAAGAATGCATTAAGTTCAGAGTATAACGTAGACTTAATGGATATGATAAGGTGCCCCATACTTACAAAGCCATTAGCGAAACTAGCACACTTCAAAACTCCCCTACCAATAATTATCTGAAAAACGTTTTAGCAAAAAAGTAATTCCAGATTTACATCTGACCTACACAATAAAGTAGGTTACAAATGGTAGGCATTATACTTATATTAATCTCACAATGGCAGTTAATCATAATTCATCTGAATTGGGATAGTCGATTTTAGTAGAAAGACGCCTCAACAAATTTGTATTGCTTTCATATACTGCACACTGCACAGTGCACATAGGAAGTGTCAGCACTCAGCAGACAGCAGTAGCTACTTAGGGGGCGAATGGTGAAGGATTGCATTTACTCAATGTATAATCAAATCATAGACCAATCCTACTTATATGTATATCTGATTATAACAACCCTTCAATTCAAAGGGCCACATAAAAATTGTAATAATATTCGATTTACGATTAGTCATTCACTGGATTTAAAAACTGCACAAACATTCCATTCCATCCGATGGCACATTTCAAACGTCACGAACTCGAAACGTTTTTTTTTTATATCCGCGACGTTGTATCGTACGCTAAATCTTTGGCGGCACTGGAATATAGCAACTGCAACACCTGTTGAAAGCTCCACAAACGCGAACTACAACAATCTTCAGATTCAGCCCTCGTGGAGACTGCGCCCTAAATTACGTCTCTCGCACAATATCCATTCGCTTGTTGGTGATATTCGCAAAATTTCGTCCGCGTGAAACGCAGGGGTCAAATCAATCACTTTGGATTGTTTCTACAGGTTGCAACGCAATTTGATAACAATAGATAACAAATTTAATTGATCGATTTTCCGTCCGCCGAACAAGGAAATGTGATCAAGTCAGAAGTAGTTATCCTGAACATATAAAAGGTTTTTATTAAATCCAAAATTATAAAAAGTTTGCTACCAATCTACGTACTTGAAATTTGTGGTCAGTAGCGTACTACTGCATGGTTAAAGGGGGCATAGCAACCACTCGTTTTCATAACATAGGTATTCTTACTTTTTTGGAGCATAAAAAATGTCATTTCAATAAAAAAACCAAGAGTCTTCGGTTATGTTTATATTATAATGAAACTGCCATCATATTTAGATAAAAGAAGATTGCGCATCTTATAGCTGGGTTACTGTCGAGACTTGAAACTCGAGAGGTGCACTGCCCAGAAAAAGATGTTCAAACGAGGCATAACATAACCCCCCTCTCCATTAAAAAAATTCAATATTATCTTTTACTTTTAAGTGGGCGGGTTTTCAGCCAAGTCTGCTCTACCAACCCAACCCACTATACAGGGTCATTCTTGACGAGCGTCAGTTAGAAAGATATGGAAAACCTTTGAAAATTAAGCTAAACTGATAAGTCCTTTAAGGGTTTTGGCACATGATGAATTGAACTAAAATATTTTCAAAATGGCGCCACTTCCGGAAATACCGGAAGTAGCCATCAACTTTGTTATTTTAAATAGGGACCCCCTATTTTTCCTACATTTTCGGATTCTACGTCGAATTTGGAGTACAACGATACCCCATAGTTGACCCTTTGCTCCAAGGGCTTCGCCGATATTCAAGTTTTTGTGTCAAAAATTGAATTTGCAGGGGTAATTTTAAAAATTTATTATTCGAAAACGGTGAGAGATATTGCAAAACAGTTTTCAATGCTTTATTAAGGAAAGATCGAATTTTCTTATGGTATGCGTAACAGTCTAAAAAAGTGAAACTACGTCACTTTTTCAAAGCTCTCAACTTTTAAACTTTTAAATATCCGTAACTCCATTTTTTCAAATGGCACCCCCCATTTTGTTCTTCGCCCTTGTTTTCCTTTTTCCTAGACATGGAATATCTCGGAAACCGCTTGAAGCAGCTTTTGACATTTTGCATCAAACTAAAGGTCTGGAAAAAAGGAAAACAAGGGTGAAGAACAAAATGGGGGTGCCATTTGAAAAATGGAGTTACGGATATTTAAAAGTTTAAAAGATGAGAGCTTTGAAAAAGTGACGTAGTCTCACTTTTTTAGACTGTTACGCATACCATAAGAAAATTCGATCTTTCCTTAATAAAGCATTGAAAACTGTTTTGCAATATCTCTCACCGTTTTCGAATAATAAATTTTTAAAATTACCCCTGCAAATTCAATTTTTGACACAAAAACTTGAATATCGGCGAAGCCCTTGGAGCAAAGGGTCAACTATGGGGTATCGTTGTACTCCAAATTCGACGTAGAATCCGAAAATGTAGAAAAAATAGGGGGTCCCTATTTAAAATAACAAAGTTGATGGCTACTTCCGGTATTTCCGGAAGTGGCGCAATTTTGAAAATATTTTAGTTCAATTCATCATGTGCCAAAACCCTTAAAGGACTTATCAGTTTAGCTTAATTTTCAAAGGTTTTCATATCTTTCTAACTGACGCTCGTCAAGAATGACCCTGTACATTTACAAATATCCATGCCCGAACCCGGATTCGAACCACAAAATCGCACACAAACGTATATAATTTAGGGGGGGGGGGGGGGTCGTATGTAATTTTAATCAATAATTTTGTACATTTTCATACCTTTATTTTTTGAGTTTTCTTTTATTATTCTCCAATATACAACACGTCTAGCTTAGGTTTTCTAGTAGGTACGCCTTTTCCAGCTTAATAAACTTTTTTTTTAAATCTCGGCGAAATTTGATATATTCAGAAATCTAAGAATAATAATAATAATAATAATAATAATATGTATTAATTCCCAAAACAATTTTGAATTGTATAGGATACGTCAGAAATACAAAATAAATACAATTTAAAAATGTCAACATAATACAATGGACAAAAAAGAATGGAATATAAATTATACTTATTATTAGCTTATTTAGAATCTCAATGGCTTTTGGATATATATTTTCTTGCTTTTTTCCGGATATTAGTGCCGTCGTATCATCCGCATATAAAACCAAGCAATTTAAAAACATGACAATATCACTCGCAATATCATTAATAAATAATAAAAATAAAATAGGTCCTAAAACAGATCCTTGTGGAACCCCCATATTAACAGGCAAAGCTGTGGATAAAAATTTTGCAATAGTGGAACCGGTTTTAAATTTAATTTCTACTTGTTGACACCTTCCAGAGAGATATGAGGAAAACCAATTGGCAACAACGCCTCTGATACCGTAAGTATTTAATTTTTGCAACAGTAACAAGTGATCAACAGTTAAAGCAGTGTGGTTATCTACAGGTTTATTACCGTACTAATAGTCGTGTATTATCGAAAACGAGAATAAATCTTCGAACTCGGATCAATACACGATTATTCGAGCGACTATTAGTACGGACATTAGGGTATTTTTTAATCTTTTTCTAACGCAAACTCATACAAAAATGGTTAAGGAAGCTAAACGGAGTGTTAGACCCAGCAAGCGGTATACTGTTTCGGCATAAATCTACCGTTCATTTAGTGCCGGTATACAGTTCCGGTCACGAAGTACAGAGTCAATACCTACCAATGCCGAGAGAGCCGAACGCGAGATCGGCATAATTCCACCGCTCGCCCGGAATTTAGGACCGGTATATGGTTCCGGTCTCGGTTCCGGTCACGAAATACAGAGTCCATACCAATACCTACAGAACCGAAGGCGAGATCGGCATCAATGTACCGTTCGTTCCAATTTTGGAGCCGGTATACGGTTCCGGCGAGGGTTCCAGTCATGAAATGGCAAGTCCATGTCACTGTAGAGAGAGCCGTAGGCATAATTCTACCGCTCGCCCGGAATTCGTGGACGGTATACGGTTCCAGTCACAAAATACACAGTCCATCCAATACCGGACGAGCCGAAGGCGAGATTGGCATAATTCTACCGCTCGCCCGGAATTCGGGAACGGTATGCGGTTTCAGTCACGAAATACAAAGGTCTTTAACGTTCCCATTTCAGATATCCCTCGAGATATCCCCTTGATAGAACACTTTTCGTCAAAACTATAGTCTCAAGAAGAAGACCATACCAATTGCGAGCGAGCCGAAGGCAAACTCAGCAAAAAAGTTTACGGTTCCGATTACGAAATACAGAGTTTACACTAATGCCGAGCGGGTCAAAGGCGTTCGACCGGAATTTGGGCCCGATTTACGGTTCCGGACACGAAATGAAAGTCCATACCAATGCCGAGCGAGCCGAAGATGAGATCGGCATAAATCTACCGTTCGCTCGGAATTTGCGGTTTAAGACTCGGACTAGCCTTACCCATTATGAGTTCGATTCCCACAACTTGCCAGTTTTTAGTGGTACAGAACATCTCCTGACTACCATGTTTCAGAGGGCATGTAAAGCTGGCGGTCCCGAACACAGACGGCTGTTGATGCGACCTGAAAACGTCTGTACCTGGGGAGTGGCGTGTCACCCATACGACACGATACGATCAAGAAATGCAATGTCCCAACTTTTGCGTTTCTTCCTTAATTTTTTTTTGAGCAACCGCACAATTTTTTCCTAAAATTCCTATGGTACAGGTAATGTATCTCCACATGGGGATGTAGAACCAGTTTAGATCCCCACAACATTTTGGAAATTATGAACATAAAGAATCACAAATAGTTTTTGGAAAAAATGTAGATGCAATTCTTGGTCTGCCAACAAAAATGAAATTTGCTGGTTCTTTAGGTAATAACAACAAAATTTATTAAACAGTTTTTACTGTCGGGCCAAGAATGAAATTATTTTGATTGGTCGATTTCTAAAATTGCTCGAATTCTTTAAACTTTGGCATATACATAGTATTCTGCCACGGACTACCGACTACACATTCGAGTTCACTTTCTGAAATTGGTGTCGATCGCGTGGGTTTCTCGAGTACATAAAGGATGATTGTAAAATGGGCTCATCCCGCCTTCATTTTTTATTTCTGATCCACAAAGTACATTAAAAATAAAAAGACCCGTGTGTCCTCAATTTTTATCTGCGAGTAAAATAAACCCAAAATAAATTATTGAAAAGCTGTGTTTTTAGTCCGAATTTGAAACGCTTCAGACTAAATACGTCACAAACCTACAACCAATCACGTAGAAGTGAGCTGGCAACCTTACCCGAGGGTCTGACGTTTGTCACATTTGACGTTTTGAGAGGGATGTTTAACTGCATCTAGCACGAAAGTGACAAGTGCCTGTGACAGATGACGAAAGTTATAAATGCCATTCTCCTGCAATATTGCCAAGTCGTTATGTCATCTGAATGGTTCTAGGAGCTGATTGGTCGGGCTTATTACGTCACAGACCCGCCACAATCATATCGTTTTGAATAAACCTTTAAAACCGCACATGTTCATTATTTTTTTGCTAATCAGCCTCTATTTTTAAATAAACTTTTACTGTCCAAAAAAATGTTTTGTGGTTTCAGGTACACGCTTATTAAATTAGAACTGCGGAATTCAACTACACTGTAAACCCCCATTACACGGTATGAAATTACTAGGTGTATATGTTCAGGGACAGGTGTTGTTGACTGGATAATTCATTTCAGGAATTTGAGACACCTTGTATATAGAACCATTGAATAATATACAATGATAGAACTTTACGAGCAGGACCACCCCTCGGACCACCCTGTAGAGCGCATATGTATTAATTCAAAAAATGAAGGTGTCTTTACATTTTTATAACACGCTCACGGAATCTTCTCAGTTCTCAACTACTCAGTATAGTCTTTTATGTTTCATTATGTAAACACCGCGTTAAGTAAGAAAAATAAACAAACCTGAAATAATTCCATCCATTTGAAGCAAAGCCGCCTCTAACAACTTGCTCGCTTCCGTTTGCGGAGAAATTTCGGGAACACCTTCATTATGCTGTTCCACCTTGCCCATTTTCACCCACAAATTTAATTAATTGGAACTTTAAAAACTTCGAAAGTACTTAAGTGGTAAACACCTAAGGATATTATTACAAACTTTTCGCGTTTACAAGAATTTATTGTTGGCCGGTAAAGAACGAGATTACGACGAAAGTACTTTATTTAGCGCGTTATACAAGAAAAATTAATAAAGTTTGTGTTTAAATTAAAGTTCATAAACAAGATTAACCACAAATAATATTAAAACAACACAACATACACATGACTGCTAAACCAAATGTCAAAAACAAACCAGCATGTTGGCTCCATCTATATTTGTTTAGAAGAGACATAATGAAAACAGAAAGGGCAGCTTCCATTTCCTGAATTATGTATTTTATTTATTCTGATGATTTTTAGCTTCCTAGCATGTGCTAGGTAGCTATTGCGATAGCCGTTTTTTGAACATTTTAAAATTTCGTCAAATGTCGACGTTTTAGACCATTTTAAGCAACTTTTAAAGAATAAAATTTTTAGCTTCCTAGCATGTGCCAGGTAGCTATTGCGATAGCCGTTTTTTGAACATTTCAAAATTTCATTAAATGTCGACTTTTTAGACCATTTTAAGCAACTTTTAAAGAATAAAATTTTTTCCCGTCTGTATGTACGTACGTACGTTTGTTGGCAATTTTCTGAGAAAACGGCTCGACGGATTTTGTTGAAATTTTGTATATATGTTTTAGGCATACCGAACAGAAAAATAACGGGCCGGATTTTTGAAAAAAAATTTTGGAGCGCCGTAACGGCATCGAACTTTTTTTTTCAAATAGCAACCTAAAATTTTTATTCTATTATTTGGTAGACCTTATTTTGCTGTGTACAACCTACAAAAAATTGGGCCGGGTTATATTATCAAAAAACGGAGAAAAAAAATTGTCAAAGTCAAAAAATTGTGTTGCATATGTGCAAAACGCAACGATCTTATTTCTGAAGCAATTTAAACGAAATTTCTATGGTCCCTTTAATAAAAGCAAACAAAATTCATGCGCAAAAATCGTGTTGCACATGCGCAGAAATGCAATTTTCTTATTTATGGAACAATTAAAACGAAATTTGGATGGTAGGTCCTCCTAATAAAAGAAAACAAAATGCATGCGCAAAAATCGTGTTGCGCATGCGCAGAAATGCAATGTTCTTATTTATGGAACAATTAAAACGAAATTTGGATGGTAGGTCCTCCTAATAAAAGAAAACAAAATGCATGCGCAAAAAATCGAGTTGCGCATGTGCAACATCCAACTTTCTTATTTATGGAGCAATTTTAACGAAAATTGGATGGTAGGTCCCTCTAATAAAAGTAAACAAAATGCATGCGCAAAAATCGTGTTGCGCATGCGCAGAAATGCAACTTTCTTATTTATGGAACAATTTTAACGAAATTTAGATGATAGGTCCTTTTAATAAAAGCTAACAAAATGCATGCGCAAAAAATAGTGTTGCGCATGTGCAACATCCAACTTTCTTATTTATGGAGCAATTTTAACGAAATTTGGATGGTAGGTCCCTCTAATAAAAGCAAACAAAATGCATGCGTAAAAAATGCATCTTTCTTATTTTTTCCGTCTGTAAGTGCGTACATATGTTGGCAATTTTTGGTTTCAGCTAGGAAGCTATTCTGTCAAGAATTTGACACCTGGTTTAATACAGTGGAAATTTTAAATGTTTTCAAGTGCCGATGTTAAAGTTGCAAACATAAATTGCCTATAACCATTACATAATGCACTGATTCTTGCTGCATTTTAAATTGCATTGCATTCTTCTCAGCATGAAAGAAATCACTCTCGATTAGCCAATTACATGCTTTGATTTTTCAAAATTCACGCCTTCACGGTAATATGCAAAAATTACATTGCTTTGAAAATAACTGATAGAGCGTATCTTAGCAACCCCGTAAGTCGCCATGTGAATAGTCAAATACACAACTCCTTTCTGCTGTGCTGTTTAGTGTTTCCCATAATTTTTATAGTCCAGTCAAATTATACGGTTTGGGCTGGATGTTGTTACTTCACTCAACGAAAGCAAGTGTACCCACTACGTAAAAAAAATCCGCTGAATCGGAAAATCATAGTCCCCCTGGGAAACTCTCGATGATTCTTTCAAATTAATCGACGGACTCGACATTTTTGGTTGTCTTGAAAACAAGCTACAAATAAGTTTCCATTTGCATATTATAGTTACATTTCTTGTTATATTTTAAAAATTATTCAATTTCTTAACTAAGAAAATTTTTCGTAATTTGAAAAAAAATTCCACAGATAGTGTTTTCTTTGTCGAAATTCACCTTTTTAATTAACCTTTATTTTATTACGAAATGGAAAGTACACTTCATGGGTATTATTTATCAAATGTATTTCTTAACTTCATAATCAAAGTCAATCAAACGGGGAATTATTCAGATTATTCAGTTATTTATTGACACCATACAAATGGGACACCCTGTACATTCAAAAATAATTTCTGTAGATACGTAACCATCTACAGTAGTTGACATTTGCATAAAAGATTTTTTAAATATTTTTTACTGGGTATGAGCATATACAATGGTTTGAGTTAGAAAAGACCGACGGACTGTTGCAGGACCCTGTATATACTCAACCAAATATTCGAATATTGAATCGAAAATTTTTAGTGGCTTTTTAGCTGGGAAATATTGTAAATTGTATCTTTCAGCTATTCCGTTTCAATACCGTTGCCGACCCGAGGCGCTTTCTTTCGGCTGCTTAGCAATCATGATTTCAAAATCGTGATTCGTAGGATCACGTTTTACGAAAGAACGCGCGAATTTAAGTCAAAACATGGTTACGTTTACGTAGTACACATACAAGGTTGGTATCTTAGACTATGAAAGAAAGGGGACTGACAATATCCTATCCAGCGCAATGCTGCGCGGTGAAACCTGGGGCGGCCATATTTTCGGAGCCAAAATTTGTTTAATTTTTCATTTTCGTGATTATGCGATCCTTAAGTCTCGAAATATGCGATTAAAAACATTAGTGGACAATGGTACATTGTAGTGCACGGAAGTAATAGCCAAAAAACACACGAAAGTATTTCGTTTCACAGGTATAAATTTGAGGTTAGTTTTCGGTGGAATAACAAACAAATGTGGGCTACACTTTACGATCAATATTATCACTCCTCATTCTTTCCATTCTTTCCTTCTCTAAGGTTGGTATATTACAGGTTGCCTCGTAACTATCGACCAATAGCAATCGAGGCGCGAATACGTCACATGGTATCCCACGATTTAAACGAAATAATAAATGCATGCAGCCATACAGCTGGAAAATTTGATGCGTAGCTATTGTTTACAGTTCTTTGATGATGTTTGAATCGTTTAACTACTGAAACACAAATATTCATTTTATATTTTAAAATTTAGTAATTATAAATCGTTATATAATACAGTCAATCTTCGTCTGATGTACCAGTGTTTACCGTGAAAGATAAACAGCTTCATCTAACAATCAATTGCGTAGTCACAGTTTATATTGTCTCTACACTTAAGTCTTCGATTTGTAGATGAGATAGGCGGTATCAACGAGACCATATGATCCTCCTGCTTCGGTCAGTTTTAAACACGTTCATCTTCTGCCGACCCGCTTTTCCCTAAAGCATCATTTTCTTTCATTTTCCATAAATATCGTGACCGCCAATCAACAATGTTGCTACGTTCCATCAATAATTGAAATTGAAATTAACATTACCTAATTTAGTTATGAGTTTTATTGATTTGCCGTCACAGCAGCAGCTAGCTCTGTAGCCTTTTCCAAAGGAAATGCCCACATACGGCAGCTTTCTGTTTGTCAAAGAATTCCACGACCCTTTTAATAATATTTCTAGGTTCTGAATGCACAGGTTCAATATTTATAACCTTACGCGTATGTCACATGACAAGTAATGACAAGGTAACGAAATTTGAGTGGCTACCAGTGACGTCACGAGCAGACGACTTGATCCCCATTATTGCAGTTACGAGGCAACCTGTAATATATCAACCTTGGTACACATATGCATTCAAATTACCTATTTTTTGTTTGGATTATGAAAATAATTTAAATACAAGTGAAAGTACTTGCACGATTATGCCCCCTTCAGTTACAAATATTGACTAACCTAACATTTGAGTAAAAATATCCTTGCATTTATAGGCTAGGAATTCGTGATCATAAAACTTTTATGTTTACTTGTTCACGATTTTAGCAATCATGATAATAAGATCACACTTCGAAAGAACGTGATTTGACAATCCAAACGCGTTTGGATCACCGAAAGAAAGCGCCTCTGACCTATATGATTTTAACACTCGCTCACTCGTTTAGGAAACTTCATCCTCGTGACTAATAGCCACCATTCTACGCTCGTTGAAGAATGTACTATTACCATCATTCTGTATATTCTACGTCAGATCCCAAGGTTAGTATAACCACAGAAACTAAAGTACGATCCGTAGCGTACTATTCTGTGGTAGCTACTTGACAGGAAGCTAACCACATTCTGATGTAAGATCTAAATCTAACCTGAAACAAAATGACCCTCAAATTTTGAAAAAAGAAAGGCAAACGACAACAGGCGAAAATATGTCTCAAAAATTAGATAAGAGCGTCGCTCAAAAAGAAGTCGTTCAAGCGGTTGTTATTGCAGAACATTTTGGAAATGAATTCATGCCGATTACTGATGATACACCTCTAGTAAGAAAGAAATATGATGCAATCCTGACTTGTTCAATTTAACTTCCTTTCAGACTCTTTTGCCGTTGCTTAACGTACCATTACTTGAATACACTTTGGAATTTTTATCCTTGGGTGGTATCGAGGAAACCTTTCTCTTTTGCTGTTCCAATGTTGTTATGATAAAACAGCATATTAAGTTAGTATTTTCTGCGGAGCTAGCCATTCACTTTTGATTCGATGCATATTTTAGTAGCAGCATTGAGAAATCCGCAGGATGGTCATTAACGATGAAAGTGCACGTTATTGTTTCTGAAACATGCAGGTCGTTCGGCGACTGTATCAGAGATCTGGATGCGAAGGCATTAATTCGTGGCGATTTTGTTTTACTAGAACCAGGAATTGTTGGAAACATAAAATTACTTCCCATTATAAAAAAGCACAAGTACATATACATATGTTGCATTGCATTCACTGAATTCTTGCATCATTACCAACACTTTATTAATATTGTACGGTTTCAGTGAAACATGCAACACGGATAAGGGTGCCGCAATGACTCTGATATTACAAGAGGCTGGGTTAGGTCAGAGAGGTAGGTGTTCTTTTGAGGAAGTGTTAATGGTGGCTACACCCAATAATAGAGTGTTACTTCATCAAAAATTGGGCACATCGAAAAAGGCAAAAATAGAGTTGCCACTGGTAAGGCGGGCGTTAAGTTAACATTCGGGTGAAGTATTTGAAATTTACATTGTAGGAGATACTAATGGACAATGCATCTGTAAATATTTATCACAACCTGAAAGATACGCACATTTCCATATGTTCACCAAATGTGCTCTCCTTGTTTTCTGATAACTTCGATTTTCAAACAAAGGACGATTTCGTGCGTGGACTGTTAATCAATGAGGAAATATTAGGAAGCACCATTTATTGGCATTTAATTAAGGGGAACCAGTATGGAGCCGCAGTGACTAATTGGAGAATGTATCAATCTGTGAGGTATTCAGTTTCTTTTTTCAATAAAATCGACCAATTTGTCAAATTAAGCAATATCATGGCTATAGTCAGTGAAATAGACAATTTTCAATATAAGATTAGCATTTATATTCATAGTGGGTGTTGGTCAAGTTATACAACGTGTTCAAAGTGTAGTTGGGACTATTGCTTATTGCAGCTATGGAGTTGGTTACATTAGGAAACACAAAACTTTCCACCATATTTCCCTTTGACTATGGAAGAAAGGGGACTGATCATATCCTATCAAGAGCAATGCTGTTGATGAGGCAAATTTTCATGTGGCGCCCATATTCTGGGTAGTGATGCGCGCATTCGAATGAAAACTATCGAACTATTCGATAGTCGCAAACCATTCGAATAATTCGATAGTGGACAAGTAATTCATTCGAATGAATTGTCTTGAATGAACGAATTATTTGCAATTGCACACACAGTTCATAAATACTAAATACCTTATGTTACGTTGAAAAATGTAAATATTATTTATTTCTTAATCCAGATGGTCACGGTTTGGGATTGGGAATTATAAATTTTATAATACCTACATAAAATATAAAGCGTCGTTTACTAATTACTTAGTAATTACTCATACCATACGCATTATAAATTTATAAGGCATAAGCAAAGTGAAAAAAGTCGATGATTTACATTTTTATTCGATAGTTGTTCACGAGGTTGTTCATTTATAATTTATATAAGAATATAAGATCCATGTATTTGTATAAGTAATACACATAAAGGAAAAAAATTATTCAAAAAATTCATTCGATAGTGAATTCATTCGATAGTACTTATTACTAAATAGTAATTTATTCGATGGTTTTTTTTTCTCGATAGTTCCCAACACTAAAAAAATGAACCTGTGGGAACTCGAAAAGCTAACTCGGCAAAAACTAAATCTATCCACAATTTCCTCCCTATACAGACTACTATTGTTATAATTGCTGACATTGAAGACTGAATACATTGTTGAATAATAAACCTATTGTTTTTTCATGGGAACGCTATTGAATTGTGGCTCGGTATCTGGCAACGGTAGCTTAAACGGTGTCTCAATATACGGTAACGGAACTTCTTGTTTGAAATTTGAAAGCAGACATCTCAATCTCATCGTTTGATTGATTTTACATGAAACAATGTTGAGGCAAAGAGTAACTAATAATAAGAGATGCAGCGTATCATTAAATTGTGAAATAGTTTGAATCTACTCAGCGCTGGGAGGGCGATACCCTGGCCCTATAGAGCATTCGCACCTTAGTATGCAGTATGGGGTCTTATGGACTATATCCCTCCTTTACTAATTTGCGTCATTCTTCAATAACGCTATCCTTATTCCTTACCGCAATGATGCCAAACTTACATATGATTGAATTTAAGCTTTAAAACAAAATATAACGTCAAATCTTCTTGTATTGTCATTACGTGTGTGGTTCGTTTTTGTCTTTCGTATTTAACACATTTTATTGTCTCATTGCTTTAAAAATCGTTCTTTTAAGAACGCCTCCATCTCGTACTTTATATACAAGGTAACTTTGAGTGTTCTTGTAGAACCGTTATTTGATTTCATCTTTTTAGAATATCCCATTAAATGGAAGCCGAAGCTGAAGCAGGATCTGCTAATGTGAAACGCCATAAAGGAGAGTGTTTTAGCCGGAAGGAGAAACACCTCATTATCAACGTGCTGAACTATTTCTCGGGAACGATGAACGTTACTGCAGCTGTGAAAGAAGCAAGTAAAGCTTTATGATGTTCTGAACGGAGCATCTATGCCATTAAAAAGGAAGACGGAAACGAAGGTGTATCAAGCCCGAAAAAACGCAAGCAAAGAAAAGGGAAACAAAGCAATGATCGTCTTCATGTGTATGATGAAAATGTGCAATCAGTTATTCGACGTAAAGTGCATAACTTCTTCATTACAAATATTCCACCAACTATGAACAGCATCTTAGCTTCCGTAAATGACGATAACGATCTACCCAACTTTAAACGCACCACATTATTCAATCTCTTGAAAGATATGGGTTTTGAATTTAAGAAGGTTGGCCGCAAGAGTATCCTTATTGAACGGGATGATATTATACGATGGAGACATAAATACCTACGTCGCATCAGGAAGTTGAGAGAAGAAGGTGCTTAATCTTTTTATTATATTTAATTGCAAATTACATAATATTTATATTTTAGGTCATGGGTTAACATTGGTCATTCGGTGAGCAGGGCGTGGCATGACACCACCGTTGAAAGCAATCGTCAGGCATTCATCAAAGGACTCAGTACAGGTTTAAAATCACCCACTGGTCTAGGGCCTCGCTTTGCGTTAGTACATGCTGGTGGTGATAATGGTTTTATTCCGGGCGCGGAACTGACTTTTCTCTGCAAAAAGAACACTGCTGATGCACACAACGAAATGGATGCAGACACTTATGAAAAGTTTTTGAACAGCTTCTACCAAATGTGCCACCGAATTCAGTCATTGTTATTGACAATGCCTCGTACCACAGTAGAAAGTTGGAGAAGATACCAACAATGTCGTGGAGAAAAGAACACATAGATTGGCTTCGTGAGAAAAATGTACCGATTGAAGAAAATCCATTAAAACGAGACCTACTGGCTTCTGTTGCGCATGTTCGGCATCACTACGACAAAAATAAGCTTGATGTTATTGCACAAGAAAAAGGTTACGAGATTCTCCGTTTACCTCCATACCATTGTGAATTAAATCCCATTGAAATGGTGTGGGCTCAAGTTAAACATCATATCAAAATGAATAACAAAACATTTAAAATAAAGGACATGGAAGAATTAATAAAAATGGGTTATTCACAAGTTACGGTTCAAAATTGGCAACATTATGTCAATCACGTGAAAACTATCGAAGATGGCATGTGGGCAGCAGATTATCTTCAAGATGATGTTGAAGAATTTATAATTCAAGTGTCGCAGTCATCTTCCGATGAATTTCAATTCGATTCCAGTGACTAATATGTATACTGTACATTTGTAAATTTTTGGGGACTTAATAAATACAAGCTGTTCTCGGCCACATTTGACAAACAATTACAACTTGTTATTAATTTACCTTTTTGACTTCTGAGGTTAGGTTAAAAAGTAATAAATAGTGTCTAAACTACCGTTTTACGGTGCAGTAATCGATCCTATAATAAGTTTGGCAAGCATGTACTGTTTCTCCATAAGCCCCATACTGCATACTAAGGTGCGAATGGTCTATAGTAACTGAGTTGAATAACTAAAATGTACCGTAAAGTTGGTGAGATTATAGGTACCTGCCGCAAAACGGTAACATTATTCATGGCGGTGTTGCCAAAGATACTCTCCATAATTTCAAAGCTGTGTGGGCGAGAGTCAGGTTACTCAAAGCAATGCGTCTCAAACTAACAACAACATAATTGTCTCGCACTTCCCCGGTGATCACCTTTCAGTGCGATCATTCTATAAATAAAAAATATGACCTGCCACCTGTTTAATTCTTCAATTATATTATTACTGTCCTATAAATACTTACTCCCATTATTTACTATTTACATAAACCCTGCTTTGTACTTGTTTACATCTGCCCTCAATCGATATGCAGTCAATATTTGATACCGCCCAGTGGCGGATTAAACCCTTTAGAGGCCCTAAGCATAACGCCCTTTTGAGGCCCCTCTCCTAATTAAAATTCAAAATTTTTTAACATTTTTAAATCAATGTGAAATTTAATTTTGATTATGGTATAATCACAAATATTGGCCGTTTTATAATGATCAGGTCTGAAAAACTGATGGAATGACTACTCACATCCATTCAATCATAACCGAGGTGTTACCTTCCCTTCTACTTTAATATTAATTGATGTAAAGTAGGGTTCTAATCTAATTCAAACATTGTCTAAAATTTAACGTTTTATTGCAATATTAAGGTACCCGTACCTATAAACTATTACAACTTATAAGGGAACTTTTCTGGATTTAAGGTAAGAAAACTGGCCAATGAGCAATTCATAGTCCAATAATTGTACAATATCAGCCTCAATAAACATGACGGGCAAATTATTTAAATTACTTTGGCCAAGAGAATTTCGTAAATGATTTTTTCTCGTTTAAGACAGGAAAAGGATCGTTCGCCACTAGCGTTACAAATAGACATGGTTTAATGGTTAAAAATATTTTCAAAATAGTTTCCACATTAGGGAATGTAGATTGCAGCCCGTCAAGTAATACTTTATATATCTGGACACAATGGCTTTGCAATCCCACAATAGTCTAGTGGTATTGGGGGTTGTCGTCGTTTATAAATTCCAGGACGTACAATAAACACAAATAAATTTTTCCCAGAGATTTTTTCTTGCTAGTTATTAGTTTTGGAGGCCCCCAGACAAGATGAGGCCCCAAGCACGAGCTTATTGTGCCTGAGCGGTGATCCGCCTCTGATACCGCCAATCCCCTAATTATAACATGTTTGATGTTTTGTAAAAATCCGATTTCTTTTAGCGCTACCATCGTATAAGCAAATCGTAATAATTATTTGATATCAGAATAAGAAAGATTCCTTATTCAAGCCTCAAGGGCGCTAACGCTAACGACGAAGTGAAAACACATAAACAAAATATCGCAATTTGACAACAATTCATAATTTTTTTAAACTCATTACCAAACTCATTACCAAAGGCATTTACAGAGAAGTTGCCTTGTCATGCATCGAAGACGCGAATACACGTCATTTAGGTATAGTTTGCACCTAGGTGAGGACCTTTGAATTTATAACTGTCAAATTCAATGCTGCGACCTTTTTCTACTTGGTCAGATGAAACAAAATGTAATTGTACAGCAAGATCAAGGAATAGGTGCGTTTTGTGCTCGTTACGTCCATACTTTCTTCGAGATCGTTTATAATTTGTATTACTGTCTGTCTCTCCGTGTACCTACACGATATCTTTGTTTAGAAACGTCCAATCGCTTTGAAAAATGGTACACATAACACAGTTAACATGTTCTCAAATAAGAACTACCTACTGTTTTTCAGCTACGTAGACCATCGGGTCCTAAAGTTACAGCCCAAACACAATCTCGAGGATGGTTGGGTATCAGTTAGTATATCGGATTTTTGTATTAGTTTTTAGTATTAAAATTTCGCGATGGCTTACTGTGCATTGTTCGGATGCAACAATGTGCAACTTTTTGATTTACTCGACCATGCTAAACAAAAAGAATTTGGGGGTCTGTTAACTACCATTTTGAATGTCTGGCTAAAGAAAGAAAGCGCAAAATCTCTATAGCTAGTGCCACTTTGAGTTCATTTATCCCTATTATGAATGTTGCAGCAAAATCTTCATTGATTCAATAATTTCGCGGCGGAAACTTTAAAATGATTTGGCTTTATGCAAAATAACACAACAGAGAGCCAGATCGACGACATCGAGATTTTGTTTGATTCGGATTCCTGGTGCTTCAAAACGTGTATTCTCGTAAAGTGTAGGGGGTGATTTAGATTTTCCATTGTGTTAATTCCAGAGGAAATACAATCATACCGAATGCCGAAATAACAGTAAATTTCCCTAGGTGCATAGCAAACAATACTTTATCTTGCTAAGTATAAAATTAAATTATGTATGAAAATAATGAGGAGTTCAAAGGTCGATTTGCAAAATAATATTAAATAAAGATGCACGATGTTATGGCATATGGCAACATTGCAAGTAGGAACCTGCAAGGCCATTGCAAGGCATAGCCATGGAGGTTGATTAATTAATAATATTTCATGTGGTTAGGCAACACATTTAACAGATAACTATTTCAACGAAACCTATTCCGTTGTTCTTATTATTAAGTATTCTTTGGTTGAGGGTAAAATGTTTTTGCCACAGCGAAAAAACTGGGGGTCTGTAGTAGACGAGAAGTGCTGCAATCTGTCATACATAGTGCGAACACATTTTACCTTTTCTTCACTGTCTCATAACGGGCGATCAAAACTGAGTTGCTGTCGAGTCGCCTTTGGAAGTTCAAGTTAAATACAAATTCCCATGTAAACAAAAATTGCAAAGTTTACTCGACAGCAATTCATATTTGATCGCATCGTATTACATTTCAATTTTTTCAGTTATAAATAAATCTAGTAAAAAATCACAGTGTCTTCTCATATTTAAAAAAAAACTTAACCAAGATGGTTGAATCTAACTGGAAGGAAATGGCGAAGCACACCAGCAATACTGATTTAGGCAATTCAATTGAATTACAAACAACTGTAACAATTTTATTGTTCAACACCTATAGTAGACAGTACTTGTATAAAGTATTGATCAGAGGGCAGGTATTTTTTTCTTTAATTATATGCATCACTGCTGATACCTTAACTACAATATACAGTGGTCGCATTTCGTGAAGGAATCAAAATAAATATATTTTTCCATTAAATTCGGACCTGCATAATGTGCCAGTATCACGTACCCTTTCTATAACAAAGAGTTGCCAATTGTCCACAAAAGTAAAACACTAATTGCATCAACTTAGAGCTAACAATGGTTCGTGTAGGTCTACAGACGACGAGGTTGTACTTTTACTCATTTGTTTAGCTAACCACTTCTTTTCTGGCAGAAGCGCTGCCAATTTCTGTTTTCCCTTCGACCTCTTTTTCTCTGGCCGGGACGTGGTGGAATTCTCTTGATCAATCATTGCCAACTGCTCGATTATGTTTTTTGGTCGTTTGTCACTATCTTGATTATCTTTGTGCTGATTATCGTTTTTGTTTGTATACACTACCACATATTGTGAATACGAAGGTGTATTGATATCCGCAAAATCTCTGAAATTGGCAAACTGCTCCTGTTGTTGGGGACGGGATTTCGCTACCCGCCCAAAAAATAACGACGGCCTACCGTGTCCGTTTTGATAAAGTGACCCAAACTTATTTTCGTAACCGCTAGATTCTCCATCGTTGTCGTTGTAGAATGTACCGCCTGGTATCACACCGAAATTTCCCGATCCCAAGAGACCAAGGGAACTTGCTTCAGTAGGTGTGTAACCTCCTACACTGCCGCCTCCACCTCGGTATGTGTCGTATGAAAGTTGTTGCTGGAACGGTGAAATCGGTCGTTGGCTATATGCTGCTTCCTGTTGAAATATGAACGGTCTTGAGTGACCCAATGGCGGGCTTTGGAATGGAGAATACGATGGATAGAATGGGTCTTCCTCATTCAATTCGTGATCGTGTGTTGCATCTATTTCCGGTTCAGTTTCGGGCCTATAATTTACAGCATCACCAGGACTATGGTTGTCTCTTTGAACTGGTCCCGCATCTGAAAAGGTTAAATATAATTAGACCCATAATTTAGCATAAACCAAAGCAGGCATGTGTATCAGTTCCGTATTTAATTATGTAGGTACGAGTGCTACAAATAGTTAATAATATGTCGCGTCATATTTAAAGTGATAAAAAATGCAGGAAGAAGTTGGCCTTCAAGTGCGACACATATATTGTTCAAAAAAGAACAACGAGCAGGACGAATTAAACTTTAAAAATTATTGAAGGAAAGTACAAGACAAAAATTGAATTTGACCGAGTTTGAGAACTTCCGAATTAGTAGTAGTAGCATAGCTGTAAAGTATACATCTGTGGTAATAAGTTTGTGCTCGTGTGTTCTGCCCTGGCCTCCTTTATGCTGCCCCATGTGCCACTTTCATGTGAAAGGTTCCTTTTTGAAAAATCAATTTGAAACGTTTTTGCTGTTTTTGATACACTATTTTTGTTGATGCTACTCTCCCTCTATACCAGATTTACCCACTGATGCATCTATCAAAACACAGGGGCGTATCGTGTAATTCAAACACTGGGTACCGGAACAAACTACTATAAATAAACAACATCATATGCTCAATCCCAATAGCAAACATTTTTAAAGGTAAGAATATAAATCCTTCTCAAGAAAACCGAATCAGTAACCGAATAACATATGAACCGATATAGCAACTACGATCCTTTCTCCTTCACCTCCTTCTCACATGGGAGAAAAGTAAAAATAGTGAGAGAATGGTTACTGGTTGAAAGGAGTTTCAAATTTAAAAAAAAAAAACGCGAAAGATCTACTTGTGGACTAGCCTTCAGGTAAGTTTCAAAAGGTCTTGCAAATTCAATAATACTGACTTGTGCTACATTAGACTGATTTAAATTTTGATCACCCTTCTACAGGGTGTTTTAAAACATGCCTTAAGAAGTTGATTTTTTCAAACAAACCCATAAATTCTCAAGTAGCATCAAGTCAGTAATGTTGACTTTTTGAGATTCTAGTCAACGGAGTCATGGGTACAGGGCTCAAAAGAAAATCAGTCTAATGTCAAAAATTTTGAAAAATCTTGAATGACTACGAAACCCTTGATGCTGGGTATAAGAGGGAAATGTAGTATCAAACGACATAGATTCTTTGGCCCTCTGGCCTACGTGGATAAAAATCAGTCGACTTATATCCTTAAGAACATGTTTATGTGCGTGTATGCGGACGTTTCTAAACAAAGTCCACGGGCGGACAGACAGACAGCATTACAAAATTATAAACAATCTCAACGATCCTTAATGATATTGAAACATTCAAATGTTACTTAGAATAGCGGAATATGGTCTTGATTCAGTTCTTTCTTCCACATCCTGTATATTCGTAACAGCGACGCTTACATTTGAAAAACTATCACTTTTAGTGAAAGACCTGTTATTTAATTTTCCTTGCGGGTGCTTTTATCTCGGCTTGCCGAGTTCCTTATTATGGTATGCTAAAATGAAATTCTTCACAACGGTGTGAACCTCTTAATTATTCAAATGTACCTACTATTTTTTTCACCGTCTGCGTCTAATTAACATACTATCTTTGGAAAATTAATCATACTTCGCTTAATCCAATACCTTATTTTTCGCGTATTTCCTGGTTTTCAAAAAGGAAGATTTATGTAGTAGCTATGGTTTGAATAAAATCACAATCGCATTAACATACCACTTTCTCTCACCATCACGCTTAACATCCACATTGTATAGGTATTAAATCTTCATGCAAGTTACATACTTATAAAGCAGAATTACGTAAAAGTTGAATAAATAGAGAAACAATTATTGAAGTAAGACAGGTAAATGATTGGCGGGTATCCCCAATATTTATGGCATTCAAAATTACTTTTAAGATTACTAAATCGCATACGAGGTTATATCTAACAAAGAAATTTCCATATTTCCGTTTTCCTTTATATATTGCACATTTTAATCACACCTTAGTGATCAGCGAGCGGCCTTCTTCAGTCTTTTTGCCGTTTATAAATATTGCATGTGAGCACAACCGTAACTACTTATTCGTTCCTGTTAGGTATTATACTAACAGTATAATTAACCTTAAAGATAGCTAATACGCAGTCATCGCTTCCACTTGCTTTCTTACAGAAGTGGTTTGATTTTAATCACCATATGGTCGAGAAACGAGTTGAGATGAATCGTTGGTATGCGGAAAAAACTGGAGAAAGTATACAAGATTCGATTTAAACAAAAATACACACAAAGAAGGAATAAAAGTGCGCCCACTTCCTCGCAACATATTAGCGGTTTTTGTTATATTGAACCGCCAACCTTGATTCTGCTAATGTAGATCAACACAAAAAAACCTTGAAGTACAACATCTTGGTATTGAAGTTCCTCATAATATATTCTGTAAATATATGTAAATATTGACTTTGTTTCCCTTATTGATGGAATTCTAGGATCGTTCTTTAATACAAATTCTTGAGTTATTATTTTCTACAATATTGGTATTATAAACATTGACCCATTTACTAAATTATTTACGGGTATTATATTTAGCAGAAAGTATTTGGTATAAACTTTCGTTTCGTACATTTGCGATATCGTTTATTGCACAATAATACGATTATTAGTAAGTAAACAGCTTGTAATTGTGAGTTAAATTACACACATACTTCAGTAGGTGTATAAATAAATTGGTCAATAATGTTTTAACAAGTATTTAAACGTACGTGATATTGACAATCTGCCAAATATCATTTGCATCTGCATGTAATAATTTATAAAACATGATCACTGCTTTAATGTAGAATTAATATGTTGTGTACAGCCTCTTACAGAATTAATGGTACTTATATAACAAGCAACGTAACATTTCTTGCTTGAAATTGTTTCCTAAAAGTAGATGGAATAAAATGTGGCTACCGATGGTTCGCTTTTAAAAGGCCGAGCATGATTTGATATACTACAAAATGAAATAACATTGATCCCATTGATTAATTGCAGGTCTGAACCACGACATACGTTGAAAGGAGATACAAAACAAACCTGCGTTTGGTATGTAAATAGGGGCTTGTGAACATTATAAAAAATCATGGTTTTCGCCTATTTTTTGGTTAGGTATGATTTTGCAATTATTTACGTATTTATTTTCTTTTAACCATCAGAGTATGTATGTTTTCTTTAAAAAAAAGGAGTGAAAAAATTAGCAACTCTTTTGCAAAAAAAGGTTTGAGTTGTATAATATCACATCTTTTCTTATGCGTCAAAGCCACCTTCTGTATGGGTGGTTCACTTTGTGAGGTTAGAACTGCTGGATGCCAAAACAATTTGCACAATTAAAGTCGGCAATAATTTATTTTAATTTGATTGCAAATTCTGGTTTCGTGCGACTGGTGGGAATTGTAGTACTTTTTTCAATGAAGCATCATGTATACTAAATAGGACCAAATATAGAATGATGGAACTGTCAAAATGCCTAGTTCTATGTAAACTTGTCTTACATCATCCTGTAATTTGAATTGTTTATTAACTTTATATAACTTTCCTTTGCACAAAAAAGACTTCCTTTACGTGAGGAGGATGACCCCATGCGGTAATAGTATATGGGAACCGGGACTGAAAAGGCGCAAAATATGCTATAATTTAGATTTATATCAATGGTTAACCTGATAATCCCATCTTAGAGCCGAGTCGATAAATACTCCTAAACATTTAATTGAGTCGACATTTTTAACTGTACCGTCATTTCTCCAGTTTTGTTTTTATTCAAAATCAACAAGTTACGCTTAAACCATTATTTGGCTGAGCTTTGAATGAACCGTTGACGTTTGATTCAATTCTACCTTTGTTTAGGATCGTATTATCGTCAGCGTATAGTATATACTTTGCCCTGTTATCAATGATAGGTAAATCTTTCACGTATATTAGAACAGTAGCGATCCTAACACCGATCCCTGTGGTATACCCATTGAATAAGTAATTATTATTCAATGGTACCTATACCCCGAATTAGTTGTCTGTAACTTGATATTTCTTCATTAAGATGAACTGCGCAT
Organism: Photinus pyralis; assembly: GCF_008802855.1. NCBI lineage: Eukaryota > Metazoa > Arthropoda > Insecta > Coleoptera > Lampyridae > Photinus > Photinus pyralis. The sequence continues at coordinate 8,420,004 of NW_022170511.1, forward strand.
ATATGTATTAGTAAACGATAGAATTGCTTTTTGCCTTTTTTGGTTAATTTCAGCATGTCCGGGAAAGACCCAGTTTTAAATTTTCAATGCAGCAGTTACATAATTTAGTAATTGGAACCGAAATAGCGTCCTTAATTGATTATCATTTTGGTAGACATCAATCCAACACTGTGTTCATTGAAACCGGCGTAAAGCTGAATATGACTTTGACCTTTGAATATAAAATTATATTCAAAGTTTGACGGAGTGAGTGTTTTTATTTAGCCCGCCTTTCGTATTTTCTGAATCGCTGTTAATATTTTGTGCTGCCGTACAGAAAAACTTATTTAAATTATTTATGTTGTAAAGTGCTCGGTGGGTAAAATGACACGGTAAAGACGCGTTTAGTGATAAAATAAGCCAAAGAATTAGAAAAGTTAATAAGGTCTTTGGTTTTTTTTTAGTTCCAGTATACGCTGCAATTCTCAAGATCTTACGGTGGAGCTGTTTGTTCAGTTGTCCCAGGTTGTTAAGTATCGATTGATAAATAATTGAAAAGATATGGGCATCGAACAATTCTAAACTCTAATATAATTACGTTCCAGTGCGTATTGCTGTCGGCAATTTCTAAGCAATTAGAATGAAAGCTATAATACTCTTTTTAGATGTGACGGTTTTGTCCGTCTGTGTGTTCCTCGTCTAACCATCCAATCGATTTCTACGAGTTCAAGGATCAGTGCTATTGAATATGAGCCGGATTAAAAGTATGGTTTCCAAATACGAGCAGAATGGCAAAAAATTTCCCTTCTGAAAATTGTTTGCAATTTTTCGTATCTTGTTTAAATATTTATTTAAATTCAGTAAAAGCAGTTAAAAATCAACAACCAACCGTAGATGCCATATCATTTAATTCAATGAATCGATCTGATGTATATTTTAGTCACATTTATTTCTAATACACTACGGCGTGTAAACAAATTCACATTATTTGCTTAATCCTGACAGGGAAGATAACGTATGGTTTTAAGAGATAAAAAATAAGTAAATTAAATGAATATCCTACATACCTTAACAATTAATGATGTCGAAACTTCTACAATTAAGTAAGAATTTTTTCAATTGTTTCCAATAAATTAAAAAACGAAATGTTATACTGTTTACGTCTACGCAAAAGGTGTGCTACACTACCGCTCAAAAGTATTCAGCCATCCATTTATTGGTCGATAAAAAGAAATTTGACAAAATTTAAAAGTTTATTCGCTGTATATTATAAACCTAATTATGGTTGTTCGTAACCCTTTTTCTGAAGAAAATCATGACTATTTAATGTAAACTACTTTCTTCATTTTTACTCTTGATACCCAGCTATCCAGTTTATGAATAATAATTTAAATTTTGAAGTTGTCTGGAATAGAACAACCGAATGTAATATTTATTTATCAATCTTACTTGATTCATCTGCCTTTATTCTACCAGTAGAGAAGTTCAAATGCAAAAAAAAAACATTTCTGGTAAGTTTTAGTCAATAGAGGAATTATAAAAAGAAACGACTAATTTGGGCTCGACAACACCACAATTGGACTGTTGAAGACTGGAAAAAGTCTTTTGGAGCGAATATAAAACACCATTAATTTAGTATATAGCCATAAACAATTAAAACAAATTAAAAAGTAATCGTAAACGATTTACATAAAGCGCATTTCCACTTGCATTCATTTCCCATTTGTAAGATGCAACTTCTGTTAAAATCGTAAAATCCGGCCACAAATATGAAAGATAGCGTTGCACATGGGCAATCCATTGTTGACGTGCCTACTCAATTTCAGATTTCATTGAGAAGACTTTCATTATCAATGCTTTTTAAATACGAAGTTGGCACTGCGCATGCGCAAAACCAAATTTTGAAATTGGCGTTTGATTTTCCTTTATTTGAAGTGCTTATGTATCAAATTTCGTTTAAATTCTTCCATAAATAAAAAAGTTGGCACTGCGCATGCGCAAAACCAAATTTTGAAATTGGCGTTTGATTTCCCTTTATCCCAAGTGCCTATGTATCAAATTTCGTTTAAATTCTTCCATAAATAAAAAAGTTGGCACTGCGCATGCGCAAAACCAAATTTTGAAATTGGCGTTTGATTTTCCTTTATCCCAAGTGCCTATGTATCAAATTTCGTTTAAATTCTTCCATAAATAAAAAAGTTGGCACTGCGCATGCGCAAAACCAAATTTTGAAATTGGCGTTTTATTTTCCTTTATCCCAAGTGCCTATGTATCAAATTTCGTTTAAATTCTTCCATAAATAAAAAAGTTGGCACTGCGCATGCGCAAAACCAAATTTTGAAATTGGCGTTTGATTTTCCTTTATCCCAAGTGCCTATGTATCAAATTTCGTTTAAATTCTTCCATAAATAAAAAAGTTGGCACTGCGCATGCGCAAAACCAAATTTTGAAACTGGCGTTTGATTTTCCTTTATCGCAAGTGCCTATGTATCAAATTTCGTTTAAATTCTTCCATAAATAAAAAAGTTGGCACTGCGCATGCGCAAAACCAAATTTTGAAATTGGCGTTTGATTTTCCTTTATCCCAAGTGCCTATGTATCAAATTTCGTTTAAATTCTTCCATAAATAAAAAAGTTGGCACTGCGCATGCGCAAAAGCAAATTTTGAAATTGGCGTTTGATTTTCCTTTATCCCAAGTGCCTATGTATCAAATTTCGTGTAAATTCTTCCGCAAATAAAAAAGTTGGCACTGCGCATGCGCAAAACCAAATTTTGAAATTGGCGTTTGATTTTCCTTTATCCCAAGTGCCTATGTATCAAATTTCGTTAAAATTCTTCCATAAATAAAAAAGTTGGCACTGCGCATGCGCAAAACCAAATTTTGAAATTGGCGTTTGATTTTCCTTTATTCTAAGTGCCTATGTATCAAATTTCATTCAAATACTTTTATAAGTAAAAAAGTTTGCAATTCGATTTATAAATGGTCGAGATGCGAAAAGGGCACTGTGAATTTTGAATCGATTCGATTCAACTTTTGGCATTGCGTATTATTATGGCTAAAGCTATGCCCATATTGAATTTCATGCAATTCAGTTCATAACTAACGGAGATGTAAAAGCGATCGAACATTTCTAAACAAAGTTATCGTTCACACGGACAGATAGATGGACAAAGGAACAGACGGACAGACCAACCGGCAGGCGACAGATAGCAATGCAAAATTATAAACGATCTCTAGGATCGTTAATAAACGGCAAAAGTGTAAAATTATGGAACATGTAAAAACGGTTTTTTGTTTTTTTTACAATAACTTTTTTTGTAAGCGGTACAGAAAAAATTCCTTCCTTGGTACAAGACTCGAAACCATAACGAACCAAATAGCGAAAAAAGTAGAACAATAGCTCTTAAGATAAAGAACTAGTAGCGTCGCAAATTTAGCGGACGGACGGACGGACGGACGAACGGACGGACAGACGGACGGACGGACGGACGGACAAAGTGGCCACAATAGCGCATTTTTTTTTTATTTTTGTGGAAATGCGCTAAAAATGGCAGTGGCTGAATACTTTTGAGCGGTAGTGTATGTTTATATTTATTTTACTCTATTATCATGAAAGTTAGGAATGTAAGCAGAAAAATCGACAGGGTGTGTGTAATCTAAATGGAAAATATGTCGGATAAACGAGAAATACTGAAGCAGAAGAAATCATTGAAATACTGCACCGATGAGTCTGAGCCTGAACCTGCTAAAAACATAACACAACGACCTCAAAACACTAAATACCAGCACAAACTACCCTACGTAACCGGAAACATACATACATATACTACACTGGGCCCAAAGAAGGAAAAATCAATGAGAGACTATGTACGCGTTGGTAGAATGGCAAAATAGAAGAAAAGTGAAGGATGTTTTAGTCATGCGAGGGGCGGGATCACTTCCTGCTCTAGTTGTAGCTACATTAAAGAGAGAGCAAGACACGAAAGTAAGGATAAAGGAAAACAAACCACCTAACATCAAAAACTACAAACTAAGGGGCATAGAAATAGCAACCATGTACAAAAACATGCTAGCCAACAAAACCTACAAGAAGATAGAAGTAGAAAATATAGGAATTGAAGGAAGTTGGAAACTATTAAAAACCGGATACTCCGATACTCGAGACAGCAAGGAAAATATGTACGGAATATAAGGGGACAAGCAACACTCTGCAACAGCAAACAAAGTGAGTGGTGGAACAAGTAGACAGCAAACTAATAAGTGTAATATGGAGCATCTACAAAAATAACATAAACTAAGTTATACACAGGATTCGAAATACAGGAAGGATTAAGACAAGGAGGAATATTGATAATCGGAAATTGAAGAAATTACTATTGAAATTCCTATGGTGCGTTCGTCAAGTCACCACCCCGTATATAGAGCGACCCTCACATAGGGCAGCGAAACGTGGGCGCTCACAACGAACACCAAAGGCAAGTTCAAACAGGGGAAATGAAACTCTTAAGGCGTAACCCGAAAAGATCGACTAAGAAACACAAGTATAAGGGAGGAACTACACATAGAATGTATACAAGAACGTATAGAGAACAATCAATAACTGAATTGGCGGAAGCATGTGCAACGATCGAACGAAAAGATTCAAACAAAGACCGTAATGAACATAACATAACATAAAAACAAGGAGAAGGCCAGGAAGACTAAAGGAAAGTGGAGCAATGAGATGAATAAAATAATTATGTGGAAGAGGACAAACAGTAAGAAGTGCGAAGGAAGTAGCCATAGACAGAAGTGATAAAAAAACTTTGTGGATTAGAAATTTTTATTCTTATTGTTAATCCAATTTAAGCATGTAACTGTAAACACCTTGCAATTCTGACGTCCTAAGGTAAAAAGGAAATTGTTGATTATATACAGGCTGATTCAAATTCGAGGGTCACCATGGCATCTTCGGAAATGTAAGTGATAGGTAGGTAGTTTACATTTGGCAAAGTTGCGTATTTTGATGCTTAACAAAATTCAATTTTGAATCCGAGAAAACGAAATTTTGCAAAATCGTTTTGATTTTTTATCGCAGTTATTGTAAAAGATATTTCGAAATACATGACACATTATGGCCACTTTTTTCCCTCTACAAGATGTTACTTTTAAATTTTAAGTTTGCCCTTTCGTCTCCAGTAAACCATCCTCAGCTTTGTTTTTTCTTATGGAAGTAATTTTTACTTTGTTTGTAATTTGATAGAGGATTTTTTTCTGATTTCAAAAATGTAAACATCACTATCTTTTAATAAGAAATAGCGGCTATATTAATTCGTAAAAACGCAAGAAGCTACGTACGTACCCAAGGCAAAGTTTTCTAGGCAAAAAAGAAGATATATTAACTTCAGTAAAAGATAAAAACGATTTTGCAAAAGTAGTCTGAATTTTTCGGTTTCAAAACTGCATTTTGTTAAGCATCAAAATACGCAAAAACTGCCTACCGATCTCTTACAGTTCCCGAGTTCCCCATGGTGGCCATCGAATTTGAATCAGCCTGTATACATATTACATACAATAGGTAATTGTGTTCTGGTGATTAATCTTGGTAAGTACACAAACTTACCAAGACTAATATACACAATAGGAGGAAGTGATAAGTTTCGAGTATGCATTCTACTTTGCGGAATAATCCAGTCGATATCACATTTTATCTGGCAAGTATTTCAAAGTTAATGGAACTTTTGCATGTTGTTTGGTGGTACAACAGGGTCTCTATGCTAAGTTTTCGGCCCCGAGGATCGTGTACTAACTTGGAGGGGGGCCAAAAACCACAAAATTCTCAAACTTTTTTCAGCTTTTCGCTTATATCTTGTAAGCTAATAATATTTTCTGTATCATAGTACATTATTACCTACAAAGTTGTAGGTAGGACAATTAAAAATTTGCTAAATTTAGGAATCATTATTGACAAAATCAATATAATCAGAATAAAACTGCATGATCATTGTGGACCATTTCTTCATGAGTCCCTTACTTCCGTCCCCACTCATATAGTGTGGCATTCAATTTTCAGGGTCCATCTTCACTGAAAAATATGATCCCGGCTTAGACTAAGCCAAAGCCATAGTGTATAATACAGACTTTATTATACACCATGGACTAAGCCCAATTCATTGTTCAGGTAAGTTATAAATGTAAATGAAAGGATGCGATCTAGAACAAAGCGAAAACAACCTCGACATTTTCCACTATATGCGACTATGCCATAAAATTGACCTTACACAAATTGACTTTCTTCTTCAAAACATTCCACAAGTACAAGACTTCATATGACCTTTGCTAGCACGTTACGATGTTTTTTATTCCAAAAATCAAAAAGTTGCCAAGGTTTCTGAGACTCCCATAAAAAGGTCCGCAAAAACATGCACTGAGTAAGAAAAAAGATCGTAATAAAGACGTTTACGTGCGGAGCACTTTTACTTTCTTCCTAAAGTTACTGTTACTCTCACCGAATAGGTAGGTACTTGAAAGCATATAAATTTGATTCCTGCTTCAACGAAAGTGCTCCGTTATTATATGAGTACAAGGTCGCCTACGCTAATTATAGAAAAGCCATTGTCCTTCTTCAGTAATCACCGTATTTCTTGTACCTATATACATAAGTATCTGCGGTTTTCATTTTGGTGTAAAATAAAAAAGGAAATTGCATGGACACGTAGCCACAATTTTAGGATTTAGAATGTTGTTAAACTCTCACTTATTACGTTACAAATTGTAATATCCGGTTTAGGAATACCTCAATGCCTGTGATTGATCATAAGCGGCAATTAGATTTGACAACGTACATAATATTATTATTATGTCAGATATAACTGTCCAGTTTGGGCCTACAATTTTAATAATGTATAACGCACCTTGGTAACAATTATTATAGTTGTGAACAAAATTTTGGAATACAATAGTTATCTAATTATCGACATGGTACAACTGGTACAATAAAGTACTTACACCCAAATCGTTGTGGAGCCAGTGGAGTTTAGGGCCAGGTGATTTATAGAGCTGTTGATATTGCCTATTAAAGGTTCTATACTATCTAGCAGTATCTACACGCGATGGCACGTGGATAATTATAACAAGTAATAATTAAGTTATAATTATAATTCATTTACTCAAAAAATTCTTAGATCTCGCAATTCTGCAACTATCGGAAGGCGTTGAAAAGAAACACACGATTACATAATATAATGAACAAGATTTATTATGACATTAAAAAATAAGAATAAATACTCAAATAGCTAATACAAAAATGTACCTACAGATTTCCAATTCATATAACTATCGGCGACATTGGAAATGATAACAGTACAACGCCATAATATGTAAAACGAAAATAAGTCTTATTCATTGGGTCGACTTTCTGAATTATAAATGTGTAAACAAATATAGCAAACGAGCTCCTTATTATGGCTATAGCATGCGCGAAACCAAATTTTGAAACTGGCGTTAGATTTGCTTTTTTACCATGGCTATGCATCAAATTTTACCCAACAGATGTAGTTAAGCTCCTAAATTTAAATGAACATTTTTAATTGGCCGAATTTTCGAAACCTATACACACACAAACATTTGCTTCCAATTGCAGTTGCCGTATCTGAATTGACATCATTAACGTCAAACCTGTCATTGCGTTTACCTTTCCTCATTTACTGTTAATTTCATTTATACAAACAAAATAGTCTTTCTGAAGATTTACGTTACATTAAAACTCTTTCGTGGGACTGGATATGACCATGAATGTAGCGGGAGCTGCTTTTTCTCCAGCAAAAAAATGACTAAGTAGGGGCTTGTAACACAAATTATAAAATTGTAACAAGTCTACAAGTTACAAGTAATCTGCCTGTGCCTGTAACTATAACTACAAGTCCTAATGAATTCGGTATATTCAGATGAGTTGTGTTATGAAAAAGCTACAAGTGTAATAGTATATTAAGAAACAAGTCTTTAAAGCACGCGCAACGAGTTTAAGGGTACGACGCGCAGCGGAGTGCCTTTAACGTTGCAAAATCCTATTATATAGAAAATAAGAAAAACTATTGGACTGTGTAGACAACCGAAATTATGTGTGTGCGTCCAAAAAGATTGAACGTGTGGATGCAAATTGTACGTCGTACGTCAGTAACGTCGTAGATGATCGGGTAAGCTGCATTGTTCTTTTGTTATATTAATTTAAATTTGCTATTTCTTTTTTGTGCCAATGCAGGAATGTATACATATACAATGGCCAAATCAAATAATTTCTTTAACATCGTTCAAAATACTGCAAAATTGTGTCGGAATGCAGTAATAGTGCACGTTTTTGTATGTGCGATTTTGAAGGCACATACATAAAACTGTCCGTTTGTAGCCCTTACATTATTCGCCCTGTACAAATGCAAATTATGTTTGACACAATTTCTTCTAGGATCTATATTGAAGGAAGCATGGTGAAAGGATTTTTACAATTACTTCGGCAACCTAAACTAAAATTCGTTCTAACTACGCGTGTCTGGATACTAAAGACATCAGTAAAGGATTTTGAATGCCCCCAATACAAAATATTACATATGCAACAATGATGTGGAACTGCGTAATAATAGAACATTAGAACTGAACTGACCTTGTCACAAAAGGTGTGGCTTTTGACATTTCTTCACTAATATATATGGTGTGGTTATGCCACGTCAGTTATGTTACTGCACTTGTTTTGGAATAAATTAGTTAAAACAAGTTTATTTATTTTATTTATTTATTTATTATCCCTCTTTTGTTCTGGGCCCTCAACAGGCTTGCGCCGCATAATGCTTTTTAGAGGTGCCTCTGCAGAAGGTCTTAAGTTGTTCTATGCTACTCCGGTATTTACCTTACGAATTAGGAAAACTGCAGGAAAACCTTATTCGGAGTAGCCGGGAGAATGCTCGAAACTGATCTAAGGAAATTCCCATCTCTGCCACAGATGAAAAGTTCACCTCAAACCAGGTTCGAACACCCGACCTCCGGATTTATAACTCAACGCTCTACCATTGAGCCATAATGCCGGCAAGAAGCCAAAAACCATTCTTTGGTTCATTCTCAGCCTCTCAACAGGTTCGATATTTTTTATTTTAATGGAAATCGAGAGATTTTGTTATTAAAAAACGATAAAAACAAATTTGGGTGCAAAATAATATTTACATCAACTGTAAGCACTTTAAAATTATGGTTCGGGGCGAAGTCAGAAAACGTACCTGTGCGCGAGACTAGACTGTTTGACGTCAGTAGTCAGATATACTACAGTAATATTCATGTAGAAGTAGACATATGGATTTCCTATAGGAATTTCCTATGTCTACTTTTACATGATAAAAAGTATTGAATTGACTAGTATTTAATAGATTGCTTCTTTTCCCACGGAGCTATCACAACACAATTATACTCCTTGTTTTCGATTATTTGTGTTTGATTGCTAAATTTTATGAGGTACCTACGTTTTGACACACATGAAACCGAAAAATTTAAATTTTGATAAGTGCTAAATTCATAATGGTGCTATGCTTATATAGATGGCAATTTCTAAGCAATTTAAAAAATTATAGCGAATTGGTTTGCAATCTTATGCTACAGCCGACTAGTGATAATGCGCAAAATTTTGCAATTTCTATAATAAACCCAACGATATAATTATTTCATTTTATTAATATTGTGTAAAAAAGTAACTCACTTTTAGTTATCGGTATAACATGTAATGTCTATCATCGTTGGAATTATTGTATAAACCAGTAAATCGATAATATGTAAGGAATTCAAATTTATTCATTCACGTGTACATAATTAGATATCTATCACACAGTTTACTTCGATGTGTTAATCATAATTATTTTACTATGGTTATGATCTGAGCAACTCTTTCTGTGTCTTAATCAATTCAAATGTATTTATTTACATACTGGTATGTTTATTTTAATTTGAATGCTACTACTTATCTCATGTCGCTACTGTATGTTTAGTAAATCAAAGTGGAAGATACGGCAAATTGGTGAGTTGTGTATTAATGGAAACATCTAAGTAAAATGATGGAAGTGATACCTTTGGTTAATTTATTTTAACAAAATTCCCTGGTGTCCAACTCCATGATTTGGGAGTAAAAACACTCAAAACATGGATTATCCAGTACTAGCAGTAATCGAGGTTAAAAAATGTTTTGACGCTGCCCTAAACCGTGCACGTGGATTCATGCACGAGAGTCTGCTGCCAATGCATGTAATAGTCCTATTTTTCAGGTATGAGTGGTTTCTACTGTCCTTTAGCTACTTAATTGCAATTATGATTACTTCTGAACCATATGATTTACATATGCTATGCTCATAACTGTTAGTAGCATCAGAATTTAAAAAAAATTACACGTTTGAATTGGTCTAAAGTTTCCAAATACCTAAAATTCTGGAGACAAACGAACAAAGTCTTTTGGGTTTCAATTTAAGATAGCATTTAATTGAATTAAGATTAATTACGCATTAAGTTGTATTCCTAAGTTGTGCCAACGAAAAGAACCGTTAAAATATGATAGATTGTGTAATTTCACATTAAATATTATTATTAATGAAAGGGAACGCGCAGTCTTCCATTAATTCCTGTCAATATTCAAAATAAAAACTTTAATTAATATTCACTGAGTACCTAATTGATTTAATGCTGTGTAATCCGAACTGACATGGTTTGAAGGAATTTAAAATAAAACTTTGAAACAATAGACTTGGTCAGTATCGGTGTTAAGTTATAGCATAGTGTAAGAATTTAAAACATAATATGTTCTGGCACATCGTCATAGGTAATTCGAAGTTTTTATTTAACAAATATTGTAAGAATTGTATTATTGTAGGTACTATGTACATTGTTATATAACATCTGACCAGATAAGATTTCTGTTGCTTATTCCATCATCATGCAAACGAATTGAAATCAGATGATACGACGGAAAACACTGTTTTTGTAAACACAAAATATAAAACCTTTTTAAAGTTTGTCGACCTAAACAACTGAAACGAACTATACATAACTACATATTCTGAAGATTTTAACGAATGATAGAAAAAGTTTTGTGTGGGAAGTCCCTTACTTAAATTTGTTGAAACACCTAAACCTTACGGAAAAGATCATCTTTTCATTGAATTGACATTCAATGTGTCAATCAGTTTAACACTGAATCTTACCCTGCTTTACCTAAAAATGCGATCCGTTCACATTTCGAGGAATTTATTGCGATAAGGGAAGTACGGTAACTTTAAAAATAGTTATTTAAATAAAAGTCAAGAAAATGAAAATGACACATTACTGGCGAGGAAATATTGAAGTACGAGGCCCCTTTGGACCCCGAGTCAGGTAGAACTTTTGATTAATGACAATCTGTCAGTGATGACAGGAGTCATCATAGACATTTAGTTTCGGTTGATTTTGGTTAAAATATATGTAACCGTTAAAATTCGAGATGCCCAGTCGATATTTGGGTGTATCAGGTGGTTTACACAACATCATACGATGACATCGGTTGGTATATTTAAAAATGTTCTGAAAAGCAAATCAATATAGAATGTGGGCATAAGAGAAGGAACAAATGAACTATGAATGAGATCACACATATAGAACGCCATCTTCAGTGATTTTCCTAAAGACGATTACGTCTAGACGTGGGACAAGTTTCATTGATTTCGGGTGAATAATGGGACAATAAAAATCGGCTTGAATGCGCCTCGTATTGAGTTGATTAATGATCTAAAATTTGCACTCCTTTCCTGAAAATTATAAGTAAAAAGGTTCTAAAACATCAAATTTGTATAGAAGGGAGAACAAATTTAACTTCTACATTTATTTCATCAGCCTGGATGTGATGTGGAATCACATAAAAAGTAATAAGAATGTAATGTATTGGTCTTTCCCAAATTTATTTACTCCACTCGTTTCTGGCTTACATACACATGTGTTGAGGCCATATAATTTTGATGGCCATTATCAAAGCACTAAAGTTATATTGTATAATATAAATTAAACAAATTGTGGTTAATAATGGTTTCTCTTTGACTACATTACAAAGAACTGTCAACAAGAAGAAAAATAAAATGCAGCAGATGATCCAGAATCAGAAAACAA
>NW_022170511.1:8432222-8433675 GCF_008802855.1 Photinus pyralis
ATAGCGTTGCACACGGGCAATCCATTTTTGACGTGTTACTTCAATTTCAGTTTATGAGAAGAATTTCATTCAATGCTTTTCTAAATAAGAAAGTTGGAACTGCGCATGCGCAAACCTAAATTTTAAAACTAATGTTAGATTTTCCTTTGTTCCAAGCGCCTAAGTATCAAATTTCACTTAAATAGTTCCATAGATAAAAAAGTTGGCACTGCGCATTCGCAAAATAAAATTTTGAAACTAGCGCTAGATTTTTATTTATTTATTTTATTTTTTATTTTATTATCCCTCTCTTGTTTTGTGCCTATGTATCACATTTCATTTAAATTCTTCCATAAATAAAAAAGTTGGCACTGCGCATGCGCAAAGCCAAATTTTGAAACTGGCGTTTGATTTTCCTTTATCCAAAGTGCCTATGTATCAAATTTCGTTTAAATTCTTCCATAAATAAAAAAGTTGGCACTGCGCATGCGCAAAACCAAATTTTGAAATTGGCGTTTGATTTTTCCTTTATTCGAAGTGCTTATGTATCAAATTTCGTTTAAATTCTTCCATAAATAAAAAGTTGGGCACTGCGCATGCGCAAAACCAAAGAAACTGGCGTTAGATTTTCATTTATTCCAAGTGCCTATGTATCAAATTTCTTTTATTCTTCCATAAATAAAAAAGTTGGCACTGCGCATGCGCAAAACCAAATTTTGAAACTGGCGTTAGATTTTCATTTATTCCAAGTGGCTATCTATCAAATTTCGTTTAAATTCTTCCATAAATAAAAAAGTTTGGCACTGCGCATGCGCAAAACCAAAGAAACTGGCGTTAGATTTTCATTTATTCCAAGTGCCTATGTATAAAATTTCGTTTATTCTTCCATAAATAAAAAAGTTGGCACTGCGCATGCGCAAAACCAAATTTTGAAATTGGCGTTTGATTTTCCTTTATTCCAAGTGCCTATGTATCAAATTTCGTTCAAATACTTTTATAGGTAAAAAAGTTTGCAATTCGGTTTATAAATGGTCGAGATGCGAAAAGGGCACTATGAATTTTGAATCGATTCGATTCAACTTTTGGCATTGCGTATTATATGGCTAAATCTATGCTCATATTGAATTTCATGCATTTCAGTTCATAACTAACGGAGATGTAAAAGCGATCGAACATTTCTAAACAAAGTTATCGTTCACACGGACAGATAGATGGACAGACAGACAAAGGAATAGACGGACAGACCAACAGGCAGACGACAGATAGCAATGCAAAATTATAAACGATCTCTAGGATCGTTAATAAACGGCAAAAGTGTAAAATTATGGAACATGTAAAAAAACGGTTTTTTGTTTTTTTTTACAATAACTTTTTTTGTAAGCGGTACAGAAAAAATTCCTTCCTTGGTGCAAGACTCGACACCATAACGAACCAAATAGCGAAAAAAAGTAGAACAATAGCTATTAAGATAAAA